>NW_017671678.1:154412-240759 GCF_001879085.1 Nicotiana attenuata
AATTTAAAATTAGCGACCAAAGTTAGTCGCTAACGAAAGGGGAAGCAGATAGAGACCAACTTTGGTCGCTAATCTGGGACCCAATTATAAAATTTTAATAATTATATTATTATTTAAAAAAATTATAAAATATAAATAAATATAATTCAAAGTTAGCGACCAACGTTGGTCGCTCACTAAAGTGGAAGCAGATAGAGACCAACTTTGGTCGCTAATATGGGACTTAGTTCTAACGTTTAACAATTATATTACTATTTTAAATATTATATAAAATATAACTAAATCTGATTTAAATTGGGCGACCAACATTGGTCGCCAATTTTAATTTTCTGGATATTTAGAGACCAACTTTGGTCGCTCATTTGAATTTCTAGATAATTAGCGATCAAAGTTGGTCTCTTTCAGGTCAACATTGGTCAAAATTAAAAATCACTTTTGTATTTACTATCTAAATAATATAAATGTAATCCGTTAACACTTTTGTAATACAAGGGATGAATACACTAAAATATACTCTAACATGATATATATGTAGTTAAAGTAGTACAACGAAGCGTGTTATATATATATATATATACAGACAGTATCATGTACTATAACATGCTATATATGTAGTTAAAGTAGCACGAAGTGTGTGTGTTATATATATACACACACACAAACATATACTATAACAAGTTATATATACGTTATAGTATTACAGTGAAGTGTATGTGTNTATATATATATATATATATATATATATATATATATATATATAGACACACACACACACAGACACTTCACTATAATGTTATAACGTTTATATAACTTGTTATAGTATATGTTAGTGTGTGTATATATATAACACACACACTTCATGCTACTTTAACTACATATATAGCATGTTATAGTACATGATATATTGTAACAGAGTTAATGAATTACATTCATTCATCACTAGGTTATAAGTCGATGATTCAATTATAACATATTAATTGATATAAGTCGAGACGTTTTATTTTTAATAAATACTATATATATATATATGTACCGACAGACTTTTTTTGTCGCTTATAGTAATTAGAAAGTGTATTAGTTGTAATTAACTTATAGATTGACATTACACTAAGTATTAGTGCATTAGCTAATATTATATCGAATATAGCTTATATATAATTGATTCATCGACTTATAACCTATTATAATCTATTAAAAGTAATTACCAAGTTAATATAATTTTTTTTAAAGATTATGCTTATAGTTTTTAACTATTTAGAATAATTGTAGTTAAATAAAATAAATATTTATAGCTAATAAGATTTTTTTTATAGCTTATAATATTTAAAAACCAAAATAGAAAAAAAAGTTATTTAATTTTGTTTTTTTAGAAATAGCGACCAACTTTGGTCGCTATTTTGGTCAAACAGTCAAAAATAGCGACCAACGTTGGTCTCTATTTTGATCAAACAGTCAAAACTTAATTAGCTACCAAAATAGCGACCAATGTGGTCGCATTTACCCAGATTCTAAAACCAAAGCCAGATTGGGCCTGATGTAACGGCCCAGTGGCCTTAAAATTTCCCAGACCCACTCCTATACTCGGCCCAGCACCCCTTCACTTTAAAACCTCACATTTCCAAACCCTAGAGAACACAATCAGATCCCCCTTAAGACCTAGCGCCGTCACCCTTCTCTCTCAATCTCCCCTTATTTTTTTCTTCTCTCTTTTTGCTGCTAAAGCACTGCTTAGAGACCATGGAAAGAGCATCGCTGGGCGGCGTTTTGTTGTTCAGGTTAGTGCCCTTTTTCTTTAACTTCCTAAAATTTTCCCTTGATTCTCTGTCAATACTTTCTTCAACCACAGGAGCAGTGATTTTGACCTCCTTTGACTTTAAGTTCTTTAGCAAACAAACTCACCTCACACCAACCTTTTCCATTGTGGCTTTCACGATTTTGCAGCGATTTGCTTTGTTTTACTTTTTAATTTTTTTTTTGCTTTGTTTTAGTTTCTAACTTCACACATGTAGATCTGGATATTTATTTAATTTTTTTTGCTTTGTTTCTTTCAATTATTTCTCACATTATTTGTTAAGCGATTGACTGAAAATGATGTTATTGACTAATTGTGATTTTTTTATTTTTGCAGAATAGGAACAAGCAAAATGAAGGAGAGATGAAGAACGAAGAGCAACAGAATTCTCTTTTTCTTTTTTAATGTATTTTTTGTATATTTATTTGTTGAGGAACTACTATAAATTGTCTAATATTAAAGTTATCATATAGTACTTGTTTGTAAAGTTTAGTTTGATATGAATTTGATTTGTAATGTCAAATTTGTTTTTTTGTTGTATGAGTTATTTAATAAAATTATTTTGAGTCCCAAAAATTTAAATTTTGAAATAGGTATTGCAGCATTTATAAACTCCTAGTATTATTTTGTGGCAAATTAATTTTTTTTCCCAGAAATTCATTTATACCCAGAAAAACGTCCGCTTTTCTATTTAAAAAAAAATATTTTCTTGGCAATAGCGTCCAAAGTTGGTCGCTATTTAACCCAGATTTCTCAAAAAGCGACCAACCTTGGTCGCTATTCCATTAAAAAAACCAATTTCTGGAAATATAACGACCAACTTTGGTCGCTTATATTTAAAAAAAATTAAATTATTGAAATTAGCGACCAACTTTGGTCGCTTATCTTTAAAAAAAATTAAAAAAATTAATAAAAAAGCGACCAACCTTGGTCTCTATTTTCCAGATTTTAAAATATAATATTTGAATTAGAGACCAAAGTTGGTCGCTTTTGTATGATTAATAATAAATAAATAAATAACGTATTTTACATTTAGAGACCAACTTTGGTCGCCAAAATTATATTATTTAAATAATAAAGCGGCCAAAGTTGGTCGTTATAGTCTTTATCCGTAATATTTGGTCCTTTTAGCTTAGAGACCCAAGTTGTTCGCTAATTAGCGACCAACTTTGGTCCCTAAAATAAAGGGACCATCAATATAGCTACCAGGCCTCTTTGGTCGCTTTTGGGCTTATAAGCGACCAACTTTGGTCGCTTTTGTGGTCGCTTTTTGCCGGATTTCTAGTAGTGAATATACTGGAGATCGGTGCACCTGTGTATGAACTTCCAGCATATTATCCTAGAATTCCAACAAGCGGAAAGTTCCAGCATAATATACTAGAGATTGGAGAACCTGTGTATGAACTTCCAGCATATTATACTGGACCGGTATACTATACTGGACCTCCAGTATATTATGCTGGAACTCCTTTATAATATACTGGAGTTCCAGTATACTTATGCTGGAACTCCAGTATATTAGGCTGGAGTATTTTCCGGATTTTGAATAGTGTTTTCGTTCAGATTTATCTTTACATGAAAAGTAGCTAAATTTCGATTATTTTTGAAACTGTGATTATTTTTGAATGACCACTTATAAATCTGACTATTTCTGAATTTCTCCCGAATATTCTTTTTAATAATAAGTGGCCATGAAACTCGAATCAAGAACCTCTATTTCACTATACGGAATAAGTTTTAGTGTCGACCTTAAAGTCGCCACTAAAGTCAAATTATATGTCGTTTGACTAGCGACCTACATTGAAAACAAATTAGCTTTGTAGCGATTAAGGTCGCCACAGAAAGTACGTTCGTCCAACCAACCACCTATTAATGACGACTTAAGTCGCCACAGAAAGTTGTCTTGAAATTTTATATATATATAGGATCACTTCACCTTTCTACGGATTAAAAGTGAAGGGAAGCGAGTGCAAGTGCATACTATCTCATTTGCACATATTAAGTCTAAACACGTTCGCACAAAATAATACTCCGTTTAACGATAATTCGCACTCAGTAATATAAAATTTGACACTCACACCCTTACTAACTCGATATACCAAAAAACGACAAAAAAATCAAACTGTATAAGTTAAGGGACAAAAGGACTTGGGTTGGGGGGGGGGGGGGGAGGTGTTCTTGTAGTACATGGGGGCAATGGAACATGAATTATAGTGAAATTAAAGGAAAACAATAGTATGTCATCACACATGAATGAACTGCAATTGAAATTAATAGTGGTGAATAGTGATGGATATGTTTCTCATAATCATCATCGTACTTGTTTGCAGTGGCAAAAGCATGATTTTTTACCAAGAGGATTTAAAATATAAAAAAAGTAAACACGCGAATAAGCTAATGAGACTCAACATCTAATTTAATTACATGAAAAAAAAATTAACCTTATATATAAAGTATAATTTTTTGGGAAGTGATTCGCCTGAATACTCTTCTGCCTAGCTAGCTCCGCCCCACTTGTTTGTATCTTCGTTCACATCCTTTTAAACGAAGTCCCCCTGATTTTACACAAGAATCAGCCAACATAACTTTCTTACTTTGGCACATAGCACATGACATTCTTTGGCCAAACCAAAACCAGAATGGATGTGTATGTAACTATTGACGCATCAATCCATTTTGGACTGTTTTCATTTGTGACTTTTCAATTCACTATGGAAAGTTTTGCCCAATTTGGTCCACCTAAAAAAAGGCAGAACAATACAAGTGTGAGAAATGGAGTCTTTTCCCTTACTTACACTTCTACATGTCTTTTCAGCATTGCCAAAAAATTATTGATAGGGTAGTACCAAAGGACTTCTAATTTTCATTCTTTTGATCAGTAATAAGGTGGTATCGTAGGTCTACATCTGTTTACTATCACATGTATTGAAACTAAATGGATCACTCTTTTTTTTTTTTTAAAAATTATTTATTTGATGTGCATCTTTTTGCAGTACTGATCCTTCCAACACGGTAATATCGAAATGGTTCCAATTTTGGTGCATCTTGGTACTTGTCTGATCAATGATGACTTCAATAGTTCACTTAAATTTATGTGAATGACCGTGACAACTCTTCAAGATCCTATTCAGATTTCAACCTGATTATAACGCCAAATAGAGAGTCCAAATAGCCGTACATCTAATTTCATAAACTAAATATAGCCGACAGATGTATAATATATGCATAATTTATATATAATATGTGTATAATTAATGTATAATCTATACATACCAGCTAGAAAAAGTAAATAGTAAATTTAATCGGCTATTTGTGTAACAATCCCTAGGGGAAAGAAGAATTTCCCCTAAAGTAAAGTGATTCCGTTGTGTAAATCTAGCTTATATTTGTAGTGTTTTTCAATTTTATATACGATTAAGTCAAAAGTAGTGAATGTGTTCGCATCTCTAGTCGTGTCTTCGGGTTCACACATGTGGGTGGGGGTGGAGGAGTTAATATGCTACTACAGAATAATACGTTCTTAAAATTTAACAAAAAAGAGAATAAATACAGTAACTTTTGAAGTTTTAGTACGTACCTGACACTATAACATGATCATAATGCACCAATAACTACGTTGGTGCAATAGTTTAATTATGGTACATAAATAGCAGATGAGTAATTTCTTCAGTTTCTCTTAAAAGTTGAATGAACTAGTAACTAAATGAAGAGGGAAATGAGGGATATGGGGCCTATGTACAGCCCAAGTACTAATAATGTCTGAAGTGTCGTTCCATGCTAATTAGTCTAGTATTTATGATATATGAGTAGTGGAGGCAAAATAAATAAAAAGAATAACTACTCAACCATATTATTCGCTAAAATATGAATTAGATAATGAACTTTTAAAATTTAAGTCAAATATAGATAAGATCCATATTATCCACTTAAAAAATAGATACTTAATCGATAACCAATGATTATTTAAATTCTATATTTAAAAAAACTCAAAAAATTAGGAGTTCCTCAAATTTGGCAACAACAACGACAATAAAACCAGTGTAATCCCACAAGTGGGGTATGAGGAGGGTAGTGTGTCTGCACACTTTACCCCTACCTTGAAGGTAGAGAGGCGGTTTCCGATAGACCCTCGCCCCTGGGGTTCCTCGACGTTGTTAGGATCTCATATAGGCCTTTATGGCCCTGACCTGTAAATGGACCTTTATGAGCTTCTAAAATATCTTTTAGTCCATGACCAATACCTCAAATTTGGGAGACTAAAAATTCTCCCAAAAGTGATCACATTCAAGAAACTATATATCCATATTATCTACTAATTAACCCATTTCCTATCCATATTAAATATGGATAGATAGGATATTTTATCTGTTTTCGACCCGTTCATATCTGACTCGACCCGTCCGTTTGCGGTCATAAGGAACTCTGCATATATAATTGAGTGTTGAAATCCATGTGAATATCTTTACCAAACCATACAAACAAGTTCCAATCCCTGCTTATTTCTCTGTAGTCAGTGCGAGATGAAGTACACAATAATTTGTGTATATTTTTCCATTTGTCGCATAGTCATGTACTCCCATTCATACTGCTCGCATGCCATTAAAGTCCTATAAGTCATACTTTTTCATGACCTATCAAACTTCAAACAGCTTCAATTGATGAGTTGTTAGTGCATGTTACATACTTAGTAATGTACCTTGCGCGCAGATATAAACTTTTAATTTCTTAAGTTTTAATTGTCATTTATTAACTCGTGGAAATACAAGCAGGCGTTACCGCGTTTGGTTGAAATCGAAAAAGAGTAATTGAAGTTGATATTGCATAAGAGTATTTAAAAGTTGAAGTTGTGTTTGGACATAAGGAACATAATAAGTTTGTGACATAAACTTAACAACTTTCACTGAGGCATATTCACAAACAATTTGAGAACCGTACGTTGTGCATACTAATAAATAGATAAAAGTCCGAAAATTGTTAGAACCGAAAAATCAGGTGTCATGCGAAAGCTAGCAAGCAAACCTTGAATGACGATAAATCCAACAACAAAAGAGAAATACCAAAAGAGACACAAACATATAACGTGGTTCGGTCAATTGACCTACATCCATGACGGAGATGAGCAATCCACTATAATAAAAAGAGAGTAAAAAATATCGAGAGAACAACCTCACGAAGAGGCAAACACAAGTGACACACTAACACTTGTCACGTAAAGTTCTCCCCCTAAACAAGACTCTCAAGCCCCCTATGGCTACATTGTGGATGCTACTGAATGAGAAGCGCGGATCCTCAATTTATAGAACTCCAAACCTTTTCCTATAAGAAAAGGGTAAATATGGAAGATTTGTAATTTCCTTCTACAAGAAGGAAAACCCAATTAAGGTAAACATGTTGCCCTTTCCTTCAACAAATAGGAAAATCAAATATGGTAAGAAAATTATGATAAACACCTAACAAAAATGTGTCTTTGCGAATTTTGAAAATTATAGATGAATGATTTGAGGGATTAATTTAGGAAGCGAAAAAGTAAAGAGAAAATTAACGTGATATTTACAGTAGCGGTCCCTTAGTCTTTACCTAATGATGAGATTGAGGCTCTGGACCATTTCTAAATAAGAGCAAATATAGGCCATTTTATAAAGAGATATTTACATAAATAGCAAGAAATCACCTCGTATAAATTTTATATGAGGTACATTTAACTTTTTTTTTTTTTTTTTTCCTTTTTGGTTTACCCTTTACCGTTCCCTCTTCACAATCCAACACTCTCTTCTTATCCAACTGCTAATCTATACAAATTTCCCTACTCTAATCCCTAATTAAACTTACTAAAAGGTTAAAATATACTGCTTTACATTGTTGATGTACATATAAGTTAAACCTTTCTAGTACATTTAATATATCCTCAAAATAAATACCCCTATAACTCTGAATTCCCATTTCCCACCACTTGCATTTGAATATTCCACAAGAATACAATATATTACATCTCATTTTACCCCAAATAAAGCTGTTCGCAAAGTATTATACCAATTACCAAGGAAGGAAGTTCATACAAAAGCTGAATTCAGGTTAGTATTTTAGGGCTCGTTTGGTACGAGGGATAAGGGATAATTAATTCTGGGATTAAATTTGAGATGAGTTTATCTTACGTTTGGTTGGGATAAAATCGTGGTATAATTAATCAGTTGTGGTTATTGAAATTGGGTTATTTTGTTAAGATTCAATCCTGGTAAATTGAGTTCTAGTCCTCTTAGTTTTTAGTTGGTCTTTTTAGTCTAGTTGTTGTTGTCTCATTTGTGAGTCGACACGTGTCTTGTCCTTTTTCTGAAATAGCCGTTAGTCATAGTACCTAGGCTGTCTACTGTTCATTGGTTGAGGAATCTTCACAGCTGTTAAAGAATGGGAGTATATATCTTAGCCGAGTCACTGTAATAGGGGGTATGAATGAAAAATCTTATTGGTTCTTATTTTAAATTCTCTTTTTGTTCTTTTATCTTATTCAAATAGCTATTACGCTACAAGTGGTAATCAGAGCCAAGCTTTCCGGCGGTCTGTGGTGACGATGGTAGAAACACAGAAAGACAAAGCTCCTCCTAATGATGGTTGGAAAAAGATTGAAAATCAGCTTCAGGCTTACATAAGTGAATCGCGCAAACGGATGGAGATGATTGAAAAGAACCAAGCTCGCTTAAACGCTGAAGCTATGCAAAGGCAGGAAGAAAACATTCGTCGGATGGATACTCTTCTGGGTCATTATGAATCTGAACGAAGGTTGGAATCTGTGGCTTCTGGAAGATCGATTGCTGCTTTGGCTTTCGGAAACTCATCGATGGAAATAGGTGATTCTTCAGTGAGTGGTGCTCTTAGATCTGCACCTTTGTAACGATCCGACCGGTCGTTTTGAGCTCTAGCACTCCGTTCAGCAGCCTGAGGCCGTGAGCAGCTTCGTTTCAGGTATTGTGACTTGTGCGCGTGGTCGGAGTTGAATTTCGGGAAGTCCAGAGTTGATTTGGAAAGAGAATTCTCATTTCGGAAGCTTAAAGTCGAAAGAATGAACTAGGATTGGGTTTTTGAGTAAACGACCTCGAAATCGGGATCTGAAGGTTCCAGCAGGTTCGTATGATGGTTTCGGACTTGGGCGTATGCCCGGTTCGGGTTTTGGATAACCCGGGAGCGTTTTGGCGCCTATTGTGGAAGTTAGCATTTTAGAAGAAATTTCATAAGTTTGGCTTGGAGTGCATTTCAGTGTTATCGATGTCCGTTTGGGATTCCAAGACTGTGAATAGCTCCGTATGATGATTCTGGGTTCCTAGGGTCTCACGAGTCATGAGCAAGTCTAGTAGAGTCTCGCGGATCGGTACGGAGACGTCTGTACTTATCCCCGGGAGGCTGCAGAACTGTTAGGAGTACTTCCCTTCTTGATTCCTTATCGTGCGATTTGTTCCCTGGAGGCGTATGCCTTTAATTCATTCCTACTCAATCTTACGCGACGCAAAGCGCTTGTTATAAATCGAGAATTGAAGAGTCATGATGGTACTACGGATGTGGTGCGGGATGTTTCTCCCGGTATAGTTGATTGGATTAGTATCGTCGCCTTATGGAAGGATATTTTAATGTTTCAGCTCAGTAATGGTACTTCTGAGGGCGTTGGGGCTAGGCACAAGTTGCCATGATGCTTATGAATGACTGTTCCGCAGTAGTGATATGATGGTAGGATGTTGCCCACGTGTCGGGGCAGTGAATGACTTGAAGGGAGGTTTACTCAGTGCATAACCAAGAGATTCAGTATTTTATTCCCGGCAGGGGAAAGGCAATCGAACTAAGGATGGTCAGATGTGGGCTGGTAGAAGTAATGAGACTTGGTATTTGCAAGCGTAGTGGAGTTTTCTTCTATGATGGGGTGTCCTTGTGCTAAATGAACGTATTAAGTTTGTCGATGTTATGATCTGCTATAATTCGCCTTTGGGGGTGGTATTGTGAAGTAGTGTTGGAGATACAACTGTCAGATATTGCAGGGTGCGGTGGTTCAGGATTGGATCAGTATTTCTAATGTTGGCGGATCGAGAAGGATGATCTTCGGAAAGGTTTAAAGTTAGTAGCGATTTATGGACTCAAGTGCTAGGAAGATAGATTTTATTAAGGCAACAACCGAGCAGCAAAAGATGAGAAATGCGTGCGGGAAGTGTCAGGCGGAGTTTTTAAACTTCTAGAAGGCCAGGTGTATGAAGCAAAGGTCAGGTAGCTGATTAAAGAAGTGAGTTTGCCCAAAGTGGGAGAGCGGCGGATGCTGCATATGGTCTTGGTGGTAGGATGGTTACACACCTTAAGGAAAGTCTGGAGTGATTTAGGGATTATAGTGGCTGGCGATTGAAGCCTACAGATCTAATTTGAAGTAGGGTTTTTACGCGGCAGGAGATTTAATATAACGGAAAGGGGCCGCTTGAATGAAGAAGGATGCAGCATAACTTTGAATTGGAAGGACGTTGCCGCACATTTAAATGATGTCCATGAGGGGTAAATGGACCTGTGCAGCTGGAGAGTGAGCTCAGACTCAGGACGGGTTGTTGATGTCGTAGTGATTGTACCCCGTGTAGCAGTGCCAGAAGATGTCGGGAGTGATTTCTACAGGTAGTTCATCCCTGTGAGCAGGTTAGCGATCGCGTAGTTGGCGAGCTTCTGCGAAGAATTCTATTGGTTATACAACGAAGGGATCGGTCGTGCGAATGTTGTTGATGATTCTGAGTATAAAAAGGGGGTTTTTTATTGTAAGATATCGAGCATGTTGGCAGTTGATTACGCAAGGATTGTGTCACAAGGAGATTAAGAATCCTGGTAAATTCCAGAGTTGTGTAATAGTGGCTTCGAGCTAAGTGGGAGAGTCCCACCGCCTATGATGGGGTTGCATGGTTAATTACTGAAAGATGAGAAAGGACTTCGGATTCGTAGAAGGATTAGCAGAATGGGCATATCAGTTGAGGGTGCGGATATGTGCGCAAGGAAAGTATGAAGTGGTTCGTGGGATTCGGGACAGCATGGTCTCGTGAGTCGAGGTCACTCGAGATGGGTGCAGATGGGGTATGTTATGTGACGGATGGAGTTAGTATTATCTCTAAGGCAATCAAGGATAAATTGGGAGAAGGTAGATTGATTAGCCATAGTTGAATTTGGCCTATTGGTGTTAGTGATCAGTTCCCTCAGCGGGATCGAGTTATGCAAGTGATTTGGGACGGTACGTATTAGGCTTGTCAGCCGTCGTAATTGATGTTATTCAGGAGCATTCTATTGTTATGGCTTGTTATGCGAAAGCAGATTCCGGAGGGGCTATGGTGGCTTAGACCACTACTTAGGGATTTGCATATTCTACGGTTATGAGAATTTACCTGTGTGACATTATGGCTCTCCTGATGTGAGTTAAGTGAAAAGTTTTTATATGATGAAGTGCTAACCTATTAGTGGTTCCGAAGCTATGATGAAAGAACGAGTCCTATTGTATATTGGCATCCTACGTGCAGTGAGTGGTATGGAATTTGGAGTGAAGATCAATGTAGCAGTTCGGTGTTGACAAGGATGTCACAAGCTCGGATGAGCGAGAAGGGAGTTTCGATGTTTAAGGTAAGCTGGTATTGTCTTCAGCGTCACCTGAGATCGGTGTTTGTGAAAAGGGTCCTTGCGTCCTGGTTAATGATTCTTGATCGCTTTTCAGCGCTAGTACGGTCGGTGGTTTGGAGGTACGACCCAACTATTTGTTATGGTAGGTTGTGGGAGTGTGTCCCCCAGGAGGATTGTATAAGTGTGGCAGGTAGTCACTTGATTGATTGAAGAACTTAAACCGAGTATGAAGATTTGGGATGATATCGATAAGTTGAGAATATGTGCCTGGAGGGCACTTAGTTACGGAGTTGTGGGCTGTGGATGAGTACTCCGGTTATGATGGTTGTCCTTGTGTGTTATGAGAAGAGGGAAATTAGTATGGACCTTTGAAAGGTTATTGGCTTAGTTTGATATGATCAAGAACGACTTGAGGTCGGTGGATGGGTTTAAATATGAATTTGGGCTCTATGTCAGGTCAGTTGTGTTCATTTCAGTAATGTGCTCCTTATGGAGTAGTCAGGGTGTTATTTCGTTGCCAAATATTTCATGCAATGATGCATTGTGCCGTGTGAGTTGGGAGACGGCTTGAGAAATTGCTTATGTGTTGAGGATCCGCGTGGAGATGATATTATATGAGCAGGATGCTTTTGAGATTTCAAATCGTATATCGCACCTCAGTCGTGCTTGAGTTTTGTGGCTTCTGGCGCTATATGTCTCCCCAGGGATGGAATTATGCACTTAGTATGCTTGTGACCGATATTCGGTATATTATTGAAATGAGCAATCTAGCTCGGTGCATATCTCCTTATGCAAGTTTTATGGGTGGATCGGGTGGCACGCCGCCGTGGTTATATTGTTCGGATCGGGTTGCGCGCCGTAACAGTGTAAAGCTGAGTACAGATCCCCGTATCTATTTTTATGTGTTTTGTTTCCTATTTTATGAGGAAAGCTTATATTTGCTGTGTGCCCGCATCGCATGTATGATTCGCGAGCGGGGTGTTTGTTAATTAAGTCCACCGCGTCGCATGTATGATTCGCGAGCGGTGTAGTTGAGTTTCCTTCTCAAAGTTTGCTTTCCTTTATATTGCGTTCGTTATGGTAGCCTATTGGCACATTGTCACACCTCCTTTTAAATTCACTACACCCGCAAAGGCGTAGTAAAGGGAGTTATTTCCAACTTGAAGTGACAATCGAAACGGGATTATTTTTTAGAGCATTCAGAGTCGCCACTTGGGAATTTTATGGTGTCCCAAGTCACCGGTTGCATCCCGAATCGAGGAAATTATGACTCTGTTCATAGTCAGCGAACCAGAAATCCGAGTAAGGAATTCTGTTAACCCGGGAGAAGGTGTGAGGCATTCCCGAGTTCCGTGGTTCTAGCACGGTCGCTCAACTGTCGGATTTGGCTAAATATCTGATTTTAGTACATGTTTCGATTTATGTGTTCTTTTGTAACTTTGGTTCGCTGTTATTATTATTGTTTTTCGAGAGAATTGCAACGTCGTGAAAATGCGTCTCGAACCACGTCGCACCAGTGCACCCGTGATTTTCGATACATTTCAACTCCGTTGAGAATTGGATTTGGGTCACATAAATGTGCACCCGAGTTTAGGGAGGTGAGTTATCAAAATATGCGCCTAAAAGACTAACGCGTTATTATCTTTAAGGAAGGCCGTGAAATTTTGCTAGACGGCTCACTCCGAAATCTAATATTTTAGTAAAAGTAACCCAAAATAAACTACAATTATCTATCGTATGTTGTCTTTAAAACGGCCTTAAATGAATCATTATGAACATGTTCGAAAACTCAGATCATTGGGCCTCAATATTAGTCCAAGGGGGGAAAGCAAAATTTCGATCCAGTTTTTAAGGGTGTAAACCAGTTGTGGGCTTCTGCACAGGCCCAAATGGGAAACGAATTTGAACTGGCTGTGATGTGCCTAGGCAGAGTTGAGGCCCAATCGGGTCAGAATAAGCTGTTGAGCCTTGACCCATTGACATATCCCAATTTAAAATAGACGGCCCAGGTCCTAGTAGCCTCTGAACTTAAAAAGAGATAAGGTATATTCATTCAAATTAAATGGATCACTGGTTGATAAATTTTCAATTTTAAACTAACTGATTACTGTGGATTCCTGTAAAGTTAGCTAGTGGTCATGGAACAAATTGCATCTGCTAAATTCAAAGAGCTGGGGGGTAACAAAGATGCACTAAATAATTAATCCTACTGATTTCAGATGTTAAAAAAAAACTGCAGTTCTACAAATATTTACTGGACATCGAACTGTCATTAATTGATACCAGAATTAGCCTTACGACGTTAACATGTCAAGCTAACATGATTAAACAAACTATATTAGACTAAGACTAATATTTAGCCGAGCAAACGTTAGCATGATAGTTTAAACAGTCCCTTTACATAGTTCGATACAGTCCATATCTATTACAGTGAACATTAAAGTATCTCAGAACAGTCCCAAACCATTAGGCTAAACAGTTTACTTATACAATCCAGGGCTTATACACGTACAAAATCGAAGTGATAACGTGCTATGAAGTTAAATCAATGCCTAACAGTACACCACAGTCCAAGCAGCATAACAGGTGAATACTTGCATTTCATTTCAACTCAGCATTACAGTAGGGTAGATCAAATGTGTACCTGATAATTGCAAACAAGAATAGGAGGAGATCAGTAGCAGTGATAGTTTGTAACAGCAGCCCAGGGAGAGGTTAAAACTAGTATTAAACTCAGTTCAATACAGCACAACAATTCTCAACTCGATTAACACAACAGGACCAAAACACCAACAATTTTCAAACACCAATGCAATCCAAAACCAAACTAGACGACCAGATTCAGTTTAACAATTAGATGGAGTACCCCAGTTGTTCATGATTTAGCACAGAATGAATATCAAGACAGTTTCGAAAATTTTCCAGGATTTTCAATGGAACAGTGTATTTTTCTCTGTATTTTTCTGTTTTAAAACTCTAAATCCTCTTAGATTCTAGCAAATGTTCCTCACTGTTCTCCTAAAAATTTCAGGCCTCTCCTCTTTTTCCAACTTCAAAAACTTCCTTCTCAAGGCAAAATGACTGCCTATTTATAGGTGAACTAAGTCCAATTTTCAGATTTTCTTTACCCCCCTTAGTCCCTATTCTAATTTCAGTGCTTACCCTTCTATTTTCTGACTTATTACTCAAGTAACTACCTTAAGTTTATTAGAATCTACACTATAGCCCTTCCTAGAAGGTTCTATGCCTATCACAATCCCTATTCTACCCCTTAAACCTCTTCAAAACTACCAAATCTGCTAAAAATACCCTTTTCCCATGTCCAAACTACCCTTAAAGCCTTCTGAAATTGCTAGACTACCCAAGCCCCCTTTAATTAACTGACTATGGTTAATTTAATCCTAAATCAACTATAACCAATCAATCAACCCTAAATATCGAATTAAGAAGCAATTATCAATTTAAATTGAGACTAATGTCAACACAACACTGGTTCTCCATCAGAAATCAAATTAGGACAGTTATTCGAGCAGAACCAAAAAATGGAGTAAAATAAACACATTCGAAATCAACTACTGCTATGCATTTAAAATCAAATAACAATGATTGCTAAAACATAAAAACAAGAATTAGAAGAAAGAACACATACCTACTCGGATTAAGGACTCGTACAACTTTGTTGCTTGAATCCTTGAGGATTCTTGACACATAACATACCCAATCATGTATTTTCATAAGAATCCACATGATTGAGGAAGCTACGGTCAGAAATCCCCAAGGTTCTCTAGTTAGGGTTTTGCCAGTTTTTTAGATCTAAAATTGGAGGGATTCTAGCAAGATTTGAACGATTTTGGTTGGGGATTAACGATGAGAAAGCCATGGGGACTATGGGGTGTGAATTTGGGCTGGTTTGGATAAGGTTGCGTTTTGGCCGGAACTTTGGATTTAATATTCGAGGAGTTTGGCTAGGAATTGGAAGATGATGTTATGGGGGTTGGAAAGAGGAGAGGAAGAGGAATCTGTGGTGTATTTTTGGTGTTGATTGGAGCTTCGCTGCCGGCGGCGGCGATTTCCGGCCGGCGGCGGACGGCGGTGGGACGGTGGTGGGACGGTGGGGTACGGTGGCTTATGGCGGAGACGGTGACCGGCGTTTCAGGGGTGAGTTGGTACGAGGAAGAAGGGTTATGTTTTTATTTTGTATGCAATTTTCGGACAGTTTTATTTGGTTTTTGGGAGCTAATCAGGGCCATCGGATATGGGGAGGTGAACGGTTGTGATCAAACGACGTCAAAACGACGTCGTTTTGTTATGGAGAGGACTGGACCGGGTGGGGTATTGGGCAGACTTGGGCTGGGGTGTTTTTGTTTGGGGCTACCTGATTTTGGCCCAAATGTGGTCTCTACTTAAGACCATTTTTAATTTTTCTCTTTTCTTTTCCCCTCTTTTTCTTTTTTTTGTATTTTTCTTTTGTATTTATTTATTTTTCTGATTTTTATAAAATGCCTAAACAAAGCAAAGACCTAATTAAGCTATTTTAATTCCTAAAATTGCTTGTAACCCTATTCGACACAAATGCAAAAACTAGTAATGCAAAAGACTATTTTCTTGCAATTTCTTTGTATTTTATTCTAAGACTAATTAATATTAAAATTGTGAAATTAAATCCCTAAATGCTAATGCATATTTTGGTATTTTTTATGGATTAAATGCATAAAATGAATGCAACAATTACCAAAGAATGCTACGAAACTCACACAAAATTATAAAATATTAGAAAAACTTAATTTNTCCGTATGAAGGAGGGTCATGAACATAAAACGGCTTTCAAAACACACCATGGGTTGTGGGAATTCACGGTGATGCCGTTTGGTTTGACAAATGCACCGGCAACTTTCCAAGCTCTTATGCACCAAATTTTTGGTCCTTACCTAAGGAAGTTCATGTTGGTGTTCTTTGATGATATTTTAGTCTATAGCACTACTCTTACGGAACATTTAGAACATTTGAGAGTAGTATTTAGATTGTTGTCCATGCACCAATTGTATGCTAAACGTACTAAGTTCAGCTTTGCGCAGCCCAAAGTTGAATACTTGGGCCATGTCATCAAGGGAGAAGGAGTTTGTACAGATGAAGCCAAAATTGAGGCTATGATCAGTTGGCCTAGGCTGAAGTGCATCAAAGGGTTACGTGGTTTTCTTGGATTAACTGGTTATTACCGACGCTTTATCAAGAATTATGCGGTAATCAGCAAACCCTTAACCTTACTGTTAAAAAAGGGTGGATTTTTGTGGAGTGATAAAGCAACAGAAGCTTTT
Source organism: Nicotiana attenuata (assembly GCF_001879085.1). Lineage (NCBI taxonomy): Eukaryota > Viridiplantae > Streptophyta > Magnoliopsida > Solanales > Solanaceae > Nicotiana > Nicotiana attenuata. Next base: position 171,132 of record NW_017671678.1, read on the forward strand.
GAAGCATTGAAATTGCTATGACTCAGGCGCCAGTTTTGGCTTTGCCAGATTTTAAATTGCCTTTCGTAGTGGAGGTTGATGCAAGTGGATTGGGAGTTGGGGCTGTGCTTTCTCAAAATAATAAGCCTATAGCGTTCACGAGTCAGGATCTTAGCCAAAAACACTGGGGCTTATCGACATACGAGAAGGAGTTGATTGCTCTTCTCTTGGCAGTCGAGAAATGGAGGCACTACCTCCAACCAAATCACTTTATCATCCGTACGGACCATTTCAGCTTTAAGTTTCTGCGGGATCAACGCATCACTACTGCATTACAACATAAAGGAGTTACAAAGTTGATGGGCCTAAGCTATGAAATACATTATAGGCAAGGAAAAGAAAATGTTGCCGCAGATGCATTATCCCGACAGATGGAGGAGTCCTCTGGTGCAGGCCAAGAAGCTGAATGTTTGGGCTTAAATGTAGCCCAACCCAAATGGGTGCAAGAAGTGCTTGATAGTTAGAAAGATGATCCAGAAGTCCAAGAATCGATGACTAAACTCAGCATAGACCCACACGAGGAATCAGGTGTGGCATTACAAGCAGGATTATTAAGGTGTCATGGAAAACTATGGGTAGGCAGGCAGTTGAGTCTGAGAAATAAGTTGATTAATGACATGCATTCCACCTCATGGGGGGGGGGGGGGGGCATTCAGGGATTCATGCAACTTACCAAAGGCTTAAAGCAATCTTTTATTGGCCTAGGATGATTAAGGATGTAAAGGTGGTGGTACAGGAATGTGAGGTATGTCAAAGAAACAAGGAGGAAAGTGTGGCTTACCCTGGGCTATTACAACCCTTACCAATTCCGAAAAAAGCTTGGGAACATATATCCATGGATTTCATCGAAGGATTGCCTAAATCACAAGGAAAGGAGGTCATATTAGTGGTCATTGACAGGTTTACCAAATATGCACATTTCACTGCAGTTTCGCACCCTTACAATGCTGCTCAAATTGCTCAGATTTTCTTAGATCATGTTTGCAAATTACATGGGGCTCCATGTTCTATTGTCTCTGACCGCGACCCTATTTTTGTGAGCTTGTTCTGGCAAGAACTCTTTAAAATCATGCAAGTTGAGTTAAAATTAAGCTCAGCTTATCACCCATAAACCGACGGGCAAACAGAAAGGTTGAATCGCTGTTTGGAGCTTATCTCAGATGCATGACAGGTCAAAAACCTAAAGAATGGAGTAAATGGCTTCTAATGGCAGAGTTTTGGTACAACACCAATTTTCATTCAGCAATTAACATGACTCCTTTTAAGGCTCTTTATGGTTATGAACCACCTCTGCCGACATTCGAATTGGTTGCACAATCCAAGGTTGAAGCAGTTGATCAACTATTGAAAGACAGACAAATTGTGAACAAACAATTGAAAGAAAACTTGGTCAAAGCTCAAATTCGCATGAAATAGTATGCGGATAGCAAAAGGAGTGAACGAACCTTTGAGGTCGGGGATCTAGTCTTCATCAAACTTCAACCGTATCGCCAGACTTCAGTGGCTGTCCGAAAAATCTGAAATTGGCTTCCAAATTCTTTGGTCCATATCCAGTGATTAAGAGAATCAGCCCAGTGGCCTATGAATTACAATTACCAGCTGAATCTCGAATCCATCCTATTTTTCACGTCTCTCAACTAAAAAAGAAGGTTGGACCCAAGGTTTTCCCAATTAAAGAACCACCTTTCAGCACGCCGGAGGGGCAACTTGTGGCAGAACCAATTGCAATTTTGGATCGGCGCATGATAAAAAGGGGAAACCACGCGGTGATACAAGTTCTGGTTCAGTGGGCTAATCTAGCTCCAGAAGATGCGACATGGGAAGACTTTTCGTTCCTTACCTCACAATTTCCAGATTTTCAACCTTGAAGATCAAGGTTCTGGAAGGGGAATGGGATGTTGTGGTTATTGAAATTGGGTTATTTTGTTAAGATTCAATCCTGGTAAATTGAGTTCTAGTCCTCTTAGTTTTTAGTTGGTCTTTTTAGTCTAGTTGTTGTTGTCTCATTTGTGAGTCGACACGTGTCTTGTCCTTTTTCTGGAATAGCCGTTAGTCATAGTACCTAGGCTGTCTACTGTGCATTGGTTGAGGAATCTTCACAGCTGTTAAAGAATGGGAGTATATATCTTAGCCGAGTCACTGTAAAAGGGGGTATGAATGAAAAATCTTATTGGTTCTTATTTTAAATTCTCTTTTTGTTCCTTTATCTTATTCAAATAGCTATTACGCTACATAATCTCGGGATTAGTTATCCTGAGATTGTAGTATTTTTTTTAATCCCCATGAGAAGGTGGAATAATTAATCTTGGATAATTAATCATGGAATGACTTGTTTCCCGACCAAACTGACCCCTTAGAGTATCCAAGCTCCCATTAATCTCTTTTCCTTTTTTTCCCCTAACGAAGTTTTTCATTTTTTTTTTCCGATTTAGACTGATTTGTTTTCTTGCAATTAGGCCCCAACCTTTCTTTTTCTTTACTTTGTGTTTGTCCTATATTTGTATGGTATTCTCAGGCAGTGGCGGAGCCAGGATCTTCACGAAGGGGGTTCAAATAATATTTTTGGTAGCTAGTGGGAATCGAACCCATGACCATATGTAAATTTTGAACCCCCTTGACCACTAAACTACACTTTTGGATTATGTTAAGGGTGTTCAAAACTTAATATATAGAGGTAAAAAATAAATTTTGCCTTATATATACCGTGTAATTTTTCGGCGAAGGGTGTTCGGGTGAACACCCTTGCGCCCCCCTAAATCCGCCCCTGTTCTCAGGAATATATGCGCTCTACACATAGCGCAAGTATTATATGCACTATACCTTAACGGGGTAACTGACCGTTAAGGTATAGCGCATGTTTTACATATGTTATACATAGTATTGTCCTCAACACTTTTTTTAAATTTATTTTTGTCTCTTGAGTCAAAATTTGCAACCTTTTAGTTCGGACTCGGGAAATACAATAGTAAAATCTTCACCACATAATCGATTTTCATGTTTCCCCAGCTACCAAGGGCTATTTTTTTGTATAGACGACAATGACTGAAAGATAGAAACACCATGTTACATAACGAGTTGTGTATATTCCAGAATAATTTAATTCGAATCATTGTGTCACGAGTTCGAATTTTTGATTGATCTCTTAACTACTGTAGACCAGTTTAGCTAGCGACTCCTACCCTTTATCATTTATGTAACAACAAAATATTATGATCGAGTTAGACGTTTGAAGGCATTAAACTCTCTTTTTCATGATTTACACTTGTATTCTGGATTAATTGGAGATGGGGAAAAAGGAAACAGAAGAGCAGCACAAATCAGAAATAGCCAGATTTACAACAGATAATTGAAATATAGGCACAGTTTCAAAAGTAATCGAAATTTAGCCACTTTTTCGTGTAAAGATAAAATCTGAATAAAAATACCCTTAAAAATCCGAAAAATTCCAGCATAATATGTTGGAGTTCGAATCTTTTTACGTATGAGATTCCAGCATAATGTGCAGGAGTTCCAACATAATATGCTAGAAGTTTAGACGCAGGAGCTCCATAATCCAGCATATTATGCTGGAACTTTCCGCATTTTAGCAAAACAGTGGCTATTTTTCAATAACTTTACAAATACTGACTATTTTTCAATTACCAGTCTGAAAACTGGCTAGCCTACGCTATTCTTACAATTTCTTTCTCTAGCGTATTCCACTCAGTAGGTATCAAAATGGCGAGGCAAAAAATTCAATATGCAGATCCTTGTTATCATTTGGCATAACACATTGCGCAGGCAAAGAAAACGAGAGAAAATAGCCCCACATAACACAACACATATTTTGGGCGTTTTTAAAACTCTGACCCAACCCTAGTTATCGAAATTTAGGTTAAAATAGCACGGGCTAGCCAGTTTTCGGACCGGTCATTCAAAAATAGCCAGCGTTTGCCAAGTCATTGAAAAATAGTCACTATTTTGCTGCAACGGGGACCGGTCCAGCATAATATACTGGAGATCAGTGCACCTGTATATGAACTTCCAGCATATTATGCTGGAACTCTAACACGCGGAAAGTTCCAGCATAATATACTAGAGACTGGAGCACCTATGTATGAATTTCCAGCATATTATACTGGACCGGTATATTATACTAGAACTCCAGTATATTATGCTGGAGTTCCAGTATACTTATGCTGGAACTCCATTACAATATGCTGATGCTGGAGTATTTTTCGGATTTTGAACAATGTTTTCGTTCAGATTTATCTTTACATGAAAAGTGGCTAAATTTCGATTACTTTCGAAACTGTGGCTATTTTTGAATGACCACTTGTAAATCTGGCTATTTTTGAATTTCTCCCAAATTTTAGCAAGATTGATACGTAAATGTTAGTAAAAATAGCACGGGCTAGCCAATTTTCGGACTGGTCATTCAAAAATAGCAAGCGTTTGCAAAGTCACTAAAAAATAGCCATTATTTTGCTGCAACATGGAAAGTTCCAGCATAATATACTGGAGATCGGTGCACCTGTGTATGAACTTCCAGCATATTATGCTGGAACTCCAACACGCGGGAAGTTCCAGCATAATATACTGGAGATTGGAGCACCTGTGTATGAACTTCCAGCATACTATGCTAAATTTCAATTACTTTTGAAATTGTGGCTATTTTTGAATGACCACCTGACTATTTTTGAATTTCTCCCGTAAATGTTACCACTGGTGTCAAGGCTAAGATGCCTATCTTGGGCCAGATCTACTCTAACAGTACTTAAACACATTACAAATTTTGGGTCATTATTTGATGGAAAAATTACATGTATTTACCATACTGATACACTTTGAAATAATTACAATTCTTAGCTACTTGTTGTACTTTGTAACAAAATGCCAACGTTAAATATAGTGTATACAATGTATAGTCACATACAGTGATAGCATGTATCACTCTATGGTATGTATCACTCTATGCATTGATACAGCCATATAGAGTGAATGAATACAAGTGATATAAACTGGTAACAATTGAATAGTAGCTACGAATGGTAAGACACTAAACCGTTGTGTCTTACTCCAACAGAAACCAGGAGCAGCTGGAAACTACACACAAAAAATAAAAAGAAAAACTCAAGCTACCTAATAAAGAACCAAATGATAACTACTGAAGTACTGAAAACACTCTTCACAATCTGTCAAAATATAAATCTCAGTTATTTGATTTGGTCATTTTTGCCTGCAGGACGAGGTCTTGGGATGACCAGTCAGAACTTAAAAAGGGAAGGTATTCAAAATTTGAAGTTTATGAGTTCTGGACTTGCCATCGAACCCATAACTTGTTCTAATACTAGATTCTCGATCAGATATTTATACATATTTAATGAATTCTCTTATACAAATACAGGATCTAAGCAAAAGTTACTGGAATTGAAGGTCTGGCCCTCAATCTCCATCATTTCTTCCGGATGAGTGGCCCTACTTTGCGTTGAAAAGTTTCTTTTTTTCTTATCATACACCACGTTGAGAAAGACGAACCTCATATGTATTGTAACTCTTTTTGTACTTCAAAAGGAGGGTCCTCCTTATGATGCTACTGATGTCTCTTTCACTGCTAATGCTCAAACATCACAGTCAAACTGGTTAAAAGTTATAATTACGATTCAGGTCTATTTACTCTCAAGAACATGTTATTCTGCTCATCCTCCTGTACTGTCTAGCAAGCATCAAGGGCAGCCTGGTGCACAAATCATCCCGCATTTACACAGGATTCGGGAAAGGACTGCACTCTAAGGGTATTATGTAGACAGCCTACCCTAATACAAGCAGGTTGCTTCCACGGCTCGAACCCCCTAACCTATAGGTCACAATGTCTAGCAAGCATCAATGCGACAATGCATAAAAGCCCTCATGTAACTAACTAAATCTCCTTTCTGTATGCTGGGGTAGTCCATTATTTGGAACACCATCAGATGGGGGAACAAACAAGGAGATTCTATTTGTGCATAAAGAAGATGGGAAACATACAAAACACTCGTTCAATGATGACTCATAGAGTAAAACAATGATGGAAAAAACTAAGGACCATCCCAATCCACTTTAAAAAAGAGAATTTTCTGATTGTCTCATCTTTAATCTTATCAACAAACTAAACTTTGTTGCCTTCACTGTGTCGAAATTCACATGACAGACAGACAGAGACATGAATGTTATCAATTGGACAATTCAAGAGCAAGAGGAGTATTTATCAAAAGGACAAAACTAGCACTAGGCTGAGGAACAAAGCCTCAAGATCTTCACATAAAACCAAATTCTTGGTCTCATCTTCATGTCTACTAGCTAAATCCATTACAACAACCAGGCCTCAAGTTGGGTTCGGCTATATGAATCCGCACTGTCCATGTCGCCTATTTAAGCATGCACACTAACTAAATCCATTATTCTAGATAAATAACTGCGAATCAGGGAAATATAATAAAATTGAACTTAGCAAAGAAGAGACACCGGAAAAAAATCCCAAAGTAAGTAGAAGAAACATAATACAATGTACATTATTATCAAGACCAAAGACACCTCCTTCAGTTCATGACCAACTTGCCATTGCTGCACGTTTCCCTCCTAAAAGAAAACAAAGCGAAATCAATACGAAGAGATGAAAGCACAACTGAAACATCATACTATACTCATTCTATCAATCAGCTTCTTAATTCAGCTCATTAGGAAAGTAAACTCAGACATCAAACTTCTCTTCTTTTTGCCACTAGTCCAACTAATACACAGAAAATTCACTTTTTAACTATAAAAAAAGCCAATAACTAATGTAAAGACATAGAAAATATGTTACTTAGAATGAAAACAGTCTCTTAGGGATTTGGTGGACTACACAAAAATTTCTTTAGCAATACTAGCATCAAGGGGTAAAAGTATCAATAACTGAAGAATAGAATTTGCATCACTGACCTGTATAACTATTCAAAATTTTAAGTCAATGATGTTTGGATTATATCATTGGCTTCAAATTTAAACAATCTTCTACAATATTAATGTGAAACTAAAAGCTAAAATTTAAATGTTTAGTTGAGTTGTTATTTACTTAATGTCAAACTACTGGAACAATATAATCAGTGACTATCATAATACCAAAAAAAAAAAACCCTTAGAACCTTGAGAGTTTTATATACGCCATTATAGCACTTGGATTTTGTTATGTACTATGAAGCATATACTGTTTTTAGTTTTCACAGATGAGAAAGTTTCTTTGCATGAGAATTTGTAACACATCTTAACTGACCTCTACAGAGATATTCTTTATAGGTTATCCTTTCATTTAACAAAATAAACTACAGTACATAACATGTTCAATGAAGGCCTTCAAATGCAAAGGGTTATAGGATTCAGTCTAATCTATATCACCAACATGATGTGACTGAACAACATGAATTCCTACTTTTACGAAGATAATTAGACCTAAATCTAAATGGCAGACAGATTTCATGTGTACTAAGAGGACGATGTTTCGTTGAGTTTGGGTATAGATAGTCAACAGTCAACGTTAATTAATTTTCGAATAATATGCCAGAAACAAGAAATGCAAATGAATGTGAATTTCACCTTTTCTCCTATTCCCGGAACAAGCCTCAGCAGTAGGAGTACCATAGGCCAATGCACACCCAGTAACTTCCTTAGGTTCCTGATTACCTAAACACTGAAGAGTCTGAAATCCACAACTATTGAGGCCTTGTCCGTTTAATTCTTCTGAACCGGGTTGGAGGCAATAAACCTGATCATCACATTGTAGGTTACATGGGTTCATCACATAAGCTCCAGGGAGGTTAGAATTAACAAGATTCTGACATACATTCCCACTCTCCATTGGCTTCTGATATGGAAAAGCTCCAATTTCACCTTCAATCCTTCCTCGGATATCCACAAGCAAGCACTTGAGCCTGGTAATCTCAGCTTCCAAGACGGATTGACCTTGTAGCCTCTTCAACAATTGCTGATTTATAACCCTCAACCTAACTACCTCATCCTCTAATGATGCAACCCGAGCCTTATTTTTCTCACGGTACTTGCGAACTGCTTCCTTATTACTCAAAGCGCGTTTCTTTCCTAACTTATTCTCTGAAGTATCATCACTGAGGATCTTATCCTCGGTTGGGTGAGGAACAACCTTGGTGTGAACATGGTAACAAGTGTGTGTGTGTGAGTTATCAGGACCGGGTGGATTGCAAGTGTGGGTATGAATACAAGCGTGCATGTCCGAGAGAATTTCATTGAAAAGCCTTTCCGTGGAACTACATTCTGGAGTTTCACCAAAATTAGAACTTGACACCATTTCTTGGTTAGAGAATTCGAGCTCCCCATTGTGCATTATAGATATCCAAAAGAGCCTGAAGGTGAACCATAGACAATCAAGAGACTCCTAGAAATCCAGTCCTTAAGAGGACAAGACGCCAGATAGAAAAACATGCAAGAGCACGGCAAAAAGTTGAAAACTTTAACAACAGAAAAAGTAGGATAAATATCCAACGAAAGGAAATCTGGAAGTCTTGATAGCCGAAATTCTAACAAACAATTTAACTAAGTTCAAGATCGGATAGCTTAAACTAGACAGCTTTGCTCCATTCTTAGCATGCAAACTCCCACAGCTTTTCACTCAATCTATCTATACATATAAAAAACAATTAAATCACACGCACACACACACACATGTAAAATTGATCGAATCCTCTGACTTTAAAGCGTGGGGTCTCTTCAACAACAACTGCACCTCAATCCCGCAGTAATTGTGGTCCCTATATGAATTTTCTATATTCATTCAACTTCGTTCGACCATTTCGGAACAAGAAAAAAGAAAAATTTAACAAGTTCTACAGCAAATGGAGGTACAAGCCATGTATGCACCAAAGAGAAGAAAACCCAGAATTTGCCACATGATAACAGTCAGAGAGAAGGAAAAGAAATGCAAGAACATGGCAAAAAGTTGAAAACTTTAACAACAAAAAGGTAAGATATATATTCTTTGCAAGGAATATTGAAGCTTTGATAACCTAAATTCCAGCAAAAAGTTTTACTAAGTTCAAGATCAGATAGCTGAAACTAAACCAGCAAAAAGTTTTACTTCCTTGGCATGCAGATTCCCACTGCTTATGTTGTATACATATACACAAAACAAAACACACACACACACACACACAGAGACAGAGTCACACAAAACAAAACACGCACACACACACAGAGGGAGAGAACCCCCAGATTTTAAAACGTGAAGTCCATCTGCCTCCACCCTCACCAACAACAACTGCGCCTCAATTTCACACTAATTATAGTCCCTATATAAATCCTATACGTCCATTCAACTATGTTCAGACTATCTCAAAACAAGAACATAATTTTTTAAAAATCCTAAAGCAAATGTGAGTACAAGTCATGTATGCGCCAAAACCCCAGAATTTGCCACATCATAACACAGAAGGAAAAAGTTAAAACGACATTAATCATGAGCTAAATTATTCAGAAAAATTTCTAGACAGGGTAAGTAAACAAACTTACAGTGGAGCACTTTGTACTGAGAATGGCGTTTCAGTTTATAAACAGAGTTGAAGATCACGAGAAGCTAGAGAGAAATTAAGGTCACGTCGATATTTCAAAAGTATTATGGAAAATGGGGGGTCGCTAAAAAGGGGTTGCTGAGATGCAAGTCACTTTCAATGGCGGAAAAAGAATGGAGAAAGCGAAGGGGTCATATCTCATATGTGTAGATTACAAGGGAATTACACTGGACAGGAGGGAGAAAAGAGGTACTATGTCTATGGAATCTGAAATTGATTGCTATTTATACCTATTTGAGCGGCCGATAATATTTAAGATCTTATTTTACAATTAATGTGGTTTAATGATTCTAAAAGATTTTTGTTATAAATAGAGTTGTATTTTTAGTGAATGTCTATATTTTAGGTTTGTTACTTGGTGGCTAAGTTATTTTTGCCCTATAAATAGAGGGGTTCTATTCCATTATAAATCATCCCAAATCAATAAGAATTCTCTCTCCATACTTTTCTCTGTAATACTCTTTTCTTCTTCTATTGTTTTATAACACGTTATCAGCACGAGACTCTAACCAATTGAATAGAAGCTTTGGGATTGAGCATAATGATTGTCAATTCTTCTATGACTTCATTCCTAATTAAATTCTGGATTTAAGGTAAGTATTTTACTTTATTTTTCTCCTTTAAATTCTTGAAATTCTATAATCTGATTTTATATACAAGCAAAGACAATAAATTTTGATTATAACTCTAATAGAGTTTGTAAGAAATTATAACAACCTAAAGTGGTAAAATTTCTATGCCTTGCCATGATCAAATTCATGTATGGTTGTGGGCAAAGAAGTGGAAACTCGTCCCATTGAATTTGCTTCATTCTCATTCCCTTAAGAGAATGTGGTAACAATATGTAATAAGTCTGAAAAAGACAAAATTATTACCGTAAAGGTATCAATGGATGTGGACGTGGTAATAGACGAAATTATAATCGTCATCATCGTGGTAATGAGAATAATAAGGATTCTCAAAAAATTATCTTTCACTTTGTAAAAGTAACGCTTGTCATCGATTTGGCACGAGATTTTGTAAAGCACATATAGATGATTATGGTCCATTCATGATATGAATGTGACAACATGTGATTTATGAATACATATTCATTCTTGAAAGAATATGAACATGCTAGTGGTAGTAAATATACCATACTCACATCTAGAAGGAGATTTGAGATGAATTAAGAAAATAATTCCATATTATGGCATGAATGGCCATTGGTCACATACGTATGGTACGCCAAAATATTTTGGCGATGTGATTATTAAAGGGCAACAATATGCAAGGAACATATCTTGTATAGAGTTCTGACCAAGACCATAATGGTATAACTTTCTCTTTAAAAGAGATATTCACCATATGGATGTTAATGAATATGTGGTAGTACCAAATTAATTGAGAGCTCTGGAAGAGCCAATTATTACTATTCTGGAGGAATACAATTGATTATCATGTCAATTTATTGTGTCGTAGTAAGTCTCAAAGAAACTTAATTGAGTTTCTAAAATATTCGCGAAAGCGGTTGTTTATATTGAGACTATAAATAAAGGAAAGATTTAATATCTTTTATTACTACAACTTGTAGCGGGGTAATATGTATGTGAAAAGTTACCCCACTTTATTCTCCAGTTTGTACTACACAAATAAAAGAATACCACAATAAAGTGGATGTTTATTGATATAAAACCCATATCATAATAAACTTGGATTTTATTGATAATTGCTTACGTCATGGTGTAAACCTGAACTTTATCAATACTGATAATTTATTCAGTTGGCATAATTGGTTTAGCCATGTTAATTTAAGCATGATGTGCAAAATAAAAGAGAATTCATGTGGGTAAATATTAAAGAACTAGAAAGTTCTGTAGGAATTCTCTTATGTTGTTTGTTCTTATTAATTAATATACCAACTAAAATTGGGATTGAATCCCATGAATGCTGGAAATATCAAATGCGAATATGGGCCCATTCACCAGCCATGTATACCACATAAGATGCATATATGAGATGGTTACATGTGCAATTATTAGTAACCCGCAACCTGGTGTTTGCGAGGTAACTTGCTCAATAATTTAATTTAAAGCATAATTTCTAGATTTTCTATTCAAGAAAGTTCATTTTGATAAGTTGGTTTACATCACAGTTGGTTTAGCAAGATGATTTATTGAGTGCCTCTACTTAATAGCTAAACTATTGTTATGAGAACAAAGTTATCTATATCAGTTTGATATACGTTATATACGAAAGTATATTACATTCTCCCCTCACAAGTGGTTCAGGGTCAGGAATCAAATAATTCCATCTTATTATTATTGATGTACGATGTATATTTTTATTAACACCATAATGCACAAAGATGGGTTCCGAAAATCGAGGAAGAAAGTTAGTTTTTCTAACATGAGGGGGAGACAAGATAAACATTTGAGAAAAAGTTACGTGGAATGAATTTCATTTGTACATCTGGATCCTCGAATAGATAATATGAACTTGAAGTTCATAAAAAGATAATTCATCTGCAATTTATTGCAAAGCATGCCAGATGCGTTTGCTGACCCCAAAGAAAGTAACTATATTCTCAATGCAAATGCTCCTATTAGAATAAGTCCTAGAAGGGCAAAGTCTATGGTACACATAAAGCGTATAGACAAATCGGTTTCAAATAAAATTCTTGATAAAGAAGATGAGCAAATGATCTAAATGATCACAGTAAGGAGGCAAGTGATCTAGAAGATCACATGACATAATACTAATCTCAGGAGAGATCCAGGTACCTGAAAATATGAATGAAGAGATCTCTATGTTATGTCTTTACGAAAAAATGCTGGAACCGATATAAAATGTTTATCGACGACATGTATAATAACGCTAAATATTTATGAGGATTTTAAGTCTGGAGAAACAATTCAAGTAGAATTGATTTCATATGAAATACATGTAGCTTTGGACCTGCAGTTCAAACACTTGAAAGTATAAAGTCAATAGGTGTGTACAATCACTTTCATGTATTTTATATGTCGGCATGACATGAAAACGTGATATAAATCTAAAGTCTATTTATATGGCTTATTTGACTATACTTGTATGATAATTCCTGAAGGATTTAAATTGCTTGAAGCATACAATTCTTGATATTGAAGTACCACATCCTCAATGCAATTTATGCACAAATGTATATTGCTATAACTATAAGTATGATAATGTGTTAGCGAATTTTTTTGCCACTATGGAGATATTGAAAAAGTCTCCACGACATTATATGAAGACATTACAATATCTATCAAGAATGATGATTTCAAGGTGAAATATATTCATTCAAGTTAATATGGTTGATTTATTTACCAAGTCTATACCAATGATCTTTTGAAGATGGTGCACAAGATTGGAATGCAAAGGCTCAAAGATGTCAATTGATTATCTCATCAGGGGGAGTTAATACGCGTTGTACACTTTTTTCCTTAGAAGGTTCTCTCCCGCTGGGTTTTCCTTGCAAGGTTTTTAACGAGGCAACCAAAAAGGCGTATTGTTAGATATGTGTACTCTTTTTCCTTCACTAGAATTTTTTCTCACCGGGTTTTATTTTAGCTAAGGTTTTAGCGAAGTACATTATTTGTTGAATAGACATTCAAGGGGGAGTGTTATAAATAGAATTGTATTTATGGCGAATGTCTATATTTTAGGATTTGTTACTTGGTGGCTAAGTCACTTTTGCCCTATAAATAGAGGGGTTCTATTCCATTGTAAATCATCCCAAATCAATAATAATTCTCTCTCCGTACTTTTCTTTGTAATACTCTTCTTCTTCTTTTATTATTTTATAACAATTTTAACTTATTTGAATGATTTTTACTCCATTATTTATAAAACTCAGTTACACACTTAATGATACGGTGTTAAGAAACTTAGCTCAAAGTAACAATATAAAATAAGAAGATAGATCAGAGATATAGAGAGAAAGAGAGGAGAGATTCTTATTTCTTCCATGTATTCATGTGACGATCCGGCCGGTCATCTCATGAGTTACTGCTCCGTTTTCCCCATTTCTGCTTCTATTTGCTTTGATTATCGGTTTTATATGTGATCCGGTTGGTTGGCTCGGGTTCGGAAAGGTTTTGAGAAAGTTTGAGACACTTAGTCTCTTTTAAGAAGACTTAAGTTGGAAAAGTCAACCGGATGTTTACTTATGTGTTAGAGGGCTCGGATGTGAGTTCCGATGGTTCGGATAGCTTTGGGAGATGATTTGGGAATTAGGAGCGTGATCGAAATATGTTTTGGAGGTCCGGAGTAGAATTAGGCTTGAATTGGCGAAATTGAGTTTTTGGCATTTTCCGGTTGATAGGTGAGATTTTGATATAGGGGTCGGAATGGAATTCCGAAAGTTACAGTAGCTCCGTTATGTCGCTTGGGACGTATGTGTAAAATTTTAGGTCATTCGGACGTGGTTTGGTATACTTTTTGATCAAAAGCGGAATGCGGAAGATTTTAGAACCTTAGGCTTGAATTCGATGCGTCTTGGTGGTTTTGATGTTGTTTGAGGTGTTTTGAAGGTTGGTACAAGTTTAAATAAGGTTACGGGATGTGTTTGTGTTTTCGGTTGAGGTCCCGGGGGCCTTGGGGTAATTTCAGATGGTTGATGGAGAGTTGGAAGTTTGATTGAAGCTGCAAATTTTTTTGCTGCTTCTGGTATTTCCGCACCTGCGGATTGGGGACCGCAGGTGCGGCGCCGCACATGCGAAAGATGGGCCGCAGAAGCGGCCAGAGGTGCGTTTGGCTGGGATCGCAGAAGCAGAAATTTGACCGCACCTGCGATGGCGCAGATGCGGATGGGTCATCGCAGATGCGGAGAAGCGGACTTAAGTGAGGACCGCGGATGCGGTGGTCAAGACCGAAGATGCGGTACCGCAGATGCGGTGGAATGATCGCAGATGCGGAAATATCTGGACAGAACATAAGTTATTTCCTTCGCGATTTTCAGAGGGTTTCTACACTTTTTAACACGAATTGGAGAGCTTTGGGCGAATTTGATGAGAGAATTCAAGGAGAACTCATTGAGGTAAGAATTTTGGACTTAAAAACTCGATTCTATGGTATAAATGCATGGATTAGAGCTGTAATTAAAGCTAAAATTTGAGAAACTAGGGCTTAGAAACCTAGGCCTTTGATTGAGGATTTGGAAGACCATTTGTGGTCGGATTTTGGAACTTTTTATATGCATGAGCTCGTGGGGAGATAAGGGATCTAATGACGTGAATTTTATCGAATTCCGAGACATGGGCCCGGGGGTCGGGTTTTGGTAATTTCGGGAGTTGTGATGTTTTTCGGTTATTTTTGAGTGGGCTTCGTCCCTTTAGCATAAATTAATGGTTACGTTCCGATTTTCGTAGATTCGGAGCATCCGGAGATCAATTCAAAGGGCAAAGGCATTGCACGCTAAACTTCGGGCCGGATTGAGGTGAGTAATGATTTTAAATGTTGTCCTGAGGGTATGAAACCCCGGAATTTCACAGCGTTCGGCTATGTTGATGTGAGACACACGCTAATGACGAGCGTGGGGTCGTGCACCGTTGGGGATTGTGACTTAGTCCATCCAGAATGACTCTTTTACTGCGTATTTGACAGTTAATTGATTGATATTATTATACTTTGGGCTAAATGCCATATGTGGGCTTCATGCCAACTGTTTGAACCCTTAGGGGATTTTTAAATAATATTTTCCTCACTGTTTGATTTTATACTGGTGCTCAGTCATGCTATATTTTCACTATTTTCAAAAACTCAGCTATGTTATTCGGTTTTAAACACATTAAATGATATTTTAAAGATATTTTGAGCTGAGCTTCATGTTTTACTGTTGCCCGAGGGGCTTATGAGATTCTAACTAAGCAAGGGCGAGGGCCTGTGTTGTGAGGATACTTTTGGGTCGGGCTGCACGCCGCAACAGTGATATACTGATTGTGATATAGAGGCCGAGGGCCTGAGATTGTACACCACGAGGTGGCTTGTGATTGATATGAGGCCGAGAGCCTGTTTATGATGCCACGAGATGGCTTGATATTGCTTGGGCTGTAAGGGGCCCCTCCCGGAGTCTGTACACCCCCAGTGAGCGCGGGTACCCATTGTGATATTAGATATAGCCTGAGGGGCTGGTATTGTTCTGTGATATTGCCCGAGGGGTTGATTCTATTGTTACTGTGCCCGAGGGGGCAGTTCTTATGTGTTTACCTTATTGGTCATTTTTCCTGTATATTGTATGACTGTTTAAAAGGTGTTTATGAGATGTCACTGCTTAATTATATTTACTGATTTTGTTATGCCTCTTATAGCTTAATGTTGTGTTTAACGTGATTTTATATTGCTCAGTCTTCATTTATTTTTATTACTCACTGAGTTGGAGTACTCACTTTACTCCCTGCACCCTTGTGTGTAGATTCGGGCGCTATAGGTCCTGCTACTGAGGGTTGATAGTTCCAACAGATCTTCGGAGATTTACTATGTAGCTGCTTGGCGATTCGCAGCCCAGTGCATTCTTCCTCTATCTTAGTTCCTTTTTGATTCAGTTATATAGTAGTGGGGTAGACTTTCAGACTTGTAGTATTATGTTAGATGCTCATGATTGGTGACACCCCGATGTCGGGTTGTGTTGGTTTTTATTCCGCAAGTTAAACTTTTAAATGTTTATTTTGGGATTTTATTTCTGATTAAAGACATAGTAGTTGTTATTTTAATTGCTTAAAGTGAATTGGAAGTGTGTCGGCTGGCCTTGTCTTCACGAGAGGCGCCATCACGACCGGGTTGGGTTTAGGGTCGTGACAAGTTGGTATCAGAGCTACAAATCCCACAATGTCTTTCTTCATTCTCCTCCACCAATAATGCTGTCTCAGTTAAAGGAGCAGCTTCAGGAACTCCTGGATAAGGGGTTCATTCGTCCTTGTGATGACCCGGTCGATCGTCTTAAGAATTAACGCCCCGATCCCCTATTAACTGCTTTCCCCAAGTTTATTTCTGCCATTTTGATTTGCCGGGACGTTCGGTTTTGAGTTTCGAAGAGTTCTGGGACACTTAGTCCCTAAATGAGAGCTTAAGTGTTGGAAATGGTCCATAGTCAAAACAGTATGAAGACGGCCTCGGAACGGAAATCCGATGGTTCCGTTAGCTTCGTTAGGTGATTTCGGGGTTGGGAGCATGTTCGGAACGTGTTTTGGAGGTTCGTAGCTAATTTAGGCTTGAAATGCTGAAAGTTCGAATTTTGAAGTTTCCGGTTCGATAGTGAGATTTTGATCCGAGGGTCGGAATGGAATTCCGGAAGTGGCAGTAGCTCCGTCATGTCATTTGGGATGTGTGTGTAAAATTTCAGGTCATTCGGACGTGGTTTGGTTAGGTTTTTGATCGAAAGCGTGTTTTGAGAGAAAATGAAGTTCTTAGGCTTAAATCAGTGATTAATTCGAGTTTCCGATGTTGTTTTAGGTGTTTTAAGGATTGGTACAAGTTTGAATGGGGTACTAGGTGATGTTGGTGCTTTGGGTTGAGATCCCGGGGGCCTCGGGGTGATTTCGGATGATTGACGGGAAGATCGGAGAAGTGTTGCAGCAGCTGAAGCATTGCTGCTTCTGGTATTTTCGCATCTTCGGCTTGGGAACCGCAGATGCGGTACCGCAGATGCGGCGTGGAGGACCGCAGAAGCGGGGTTGGCCAGGCTCATCAGGCTCCACAGATGCGGTGGGATTTCCGCAGAAGCGGATCCGCATCTGCGAGAACAGGACCGCAGGTGTGGAATTTTGGATTTTTAATGAAACCGCAGAAGCGACTTAAGTTCCGCAGAAGCGGGACCGCAGAAGCGGGAACCACTGGACTGAAATATGAAATTCAAGGGTTTTGTATCAAAAGTTAGAAAAATCAAATTGGAGCTCGGGAGAGGGCGATCTTGAGAGGGATTTGAAGAGGAGATCATTGGGTAACGTTTCTTTAACCCTTTCTAGTTATATTCCATCAATCTATAGTTAATTTTATCATTTAAATTCGGATTGGGGATCAAAAATTGGGAAAAATTGGAAGAAACTTCTTAGACCGAATTATTGAATTTTGAGTGGGTGTTTGACCTCCGATTTGGGAGATTTTTGTATGGTTAGACTCATGAGAGTGCGAGGGTTCTAAAAATGTGAAAATTATCCGGTTTCGAGACGTTGGCCTGAGGGGCATTTTGGTTATTTTACCTAAATTCGCGTCTTAGCTTTAAATTTAATAGTAGAATTAGTTGCTTGAGATGTTTTTTACGATATGTAATTGAATTGAATAGATTTGGGCCATTTGGAGTCGGATACTCGTGGCAAAGGTGTGGTTTCGAGTTGATTTTGGAGCCGGTTTGAGGTAAGTGGCTTGTCTAACCTTGTGTGGGGGACCTTTCCCCTTAGGATATGATATTTGGTAATTGAATGCCTTGTACGTGAGGTGACGAGCACGTACTTGAGCTAATTGTTGAAAAATCCGGTTTTACTTTAAATATTTAGACTGAGTTTCTTTCTTATCCGCTTTATTTTATTTGCAATTATAGACTGTGTTAGCCAGAAAAGCATGCTTA
Source organism: Nicotiana attenuata (assembly GCF_001879085.1). Taxonomy (NCBI): domain Eukaryota; kingdom Viridiplantae; phylum Streptophyta; class Magnoliopsida; order Solanales; family Solanaceae; genus Nicotiana; species Nicotiana attenuata. Next base: position 189,327 of record NW_017671678.1, read on the forward strand.
TTTTTCTAAATTGTCTATTTGTTCAAGTTGCCTTGTTTGCACTACGTGAAGCATGTTAGGCTAGAACTACCTGTTGCCTTGTATTTTTGAGCTTCATTTCTGAATATTCTTCGTGTTGTTACTGCGTATTTACATAGGGACTACGGATGTGGATGTTTGTTTACTTTGGGACTACGGGTTAGATTCCCGGTAGATCCCCCTGCACATTTACTTTGGGACTGCAGGTTAGATTCCCGATAGATACCCCTGCACCTTGATAGCTGGACTATGGGATGGTATCCCGGGAGATCCTTCGGATATACTCATATGATGGACTACGGGACGGTATCCCGGGAGCTCCTTGGACAGTTGATGAAATGGACTACAGGACGGTATCCTGGGAGATCCTCGTTGTTGGTATTGGTATTGAGCTGTTTTACTCTGTGTTGTCTTATTCTCTGAGTGTTAATTGTTGCCTTGTATAACCTGTCTTACTTCATAGCTGTACTCATTACTTTCGTTTATTTCATGTTGTTGCAAGATTTATTATTATGCTTATTCTCGGTAGGGCCCTGACCTTCCTCGCCACTATCCAACCGAGGTTAGGCTTGGCACTTACTAAGAACCGCAGTGGTGTACTCATGCCCCTTCTGCGCATGTTTTCATGTGCAGATCCAGGTACTTCATCCCAGGCGTATCACTCTCGAGGCGGAGAGACCTAGCAGAGACTTTGAGCATTTGCGCCAGGGTGCTATGACCGTTTCGGAGTATGCTATCCGCTATACCAGGTTGGTCAGACATGCACCGGCCTTGGTTGCTACAGTTTGTGAGAGAGTTCGCAGGTTCATTGAGGGTATTAACCCACCCATCAGATCTAGAATGGCTCGAGAGTTGGAGATGGACATTCCTTATCAGCAGGTAGTGAGCATTGCTAGGAGGATTGAGGGTATGTTCGCCAGGGAGCGGGGGGCGAGGGAGGCCAAGAGGTCTCGAGAGTCGGGTCACTACTTTGGTGCCCGTACCCCAGCAGCAGGTCGTTATGGCAGAGGTTATGCGGGTCACCCCGTTCATTCAGCTCTTCCGGCAGCCAGCAGTACTCAAGCTCCACCTACACCTCAGGAGCCCTACTATGCACCTCCAATTTCTAGTGCGCCTCCTGCGCGGGGTGCTTCCAGAGGTCAGTCCGGCAGATTTGGCCCTAGCCAGTCACAGCCACCGCGTCCTCCCAGAGCTTGTTTCGAGTTTGGTGACACACGCCACATGGTTAGGGACTGCCCCAGACTTGGTAGGGGTGCATCTTCACAGACTGCTCAGCCACAGCGTGCTCCTCAGAGTTCTCAGGCCATGGTCACAGCTCCAGCTGCTACCCCAACTGCCCAGCCGGCTAGGGGCAAAGGTCGGGGAGGTAGAGTTCGCCCTCGAGAGAGAGGCCAGGCCAGATATTATGCTATTCCTGCTCGTACCGAGGCTGTTGCCTCCGACTCTGTCATTACAGGTATTATACTGGTTTGTCGTAGAGAGGCATCGGTTCTATTCGATCCGGGCTCTACTTATTCTTATGTGTCTTCTTACTTTGCTCTTCATTTGGGTGTGCCTCGGGATTCTTTGAGTGCCCCTGTTTATGTTTCGACCCCTGTGGGGGATTCTCTTGTTGTGGACCGCGTTTATCGGTCATGTTTGGTTACTATTCGTGGTTTTGAGACCAGGGCAGATTTGTTGTTATTCAACATGGTTGATTTTGACATTATCTTGGGCATGGACTGGCTATCACCCCATTTAGCTATTCTTGATTGTCACACCAAGACCTTGACGCTGGCTATGCCAGGTATTCCGCGTGTTGAGTGGAGTGGTACTTTAGATCACACTCCCAGTAGAGTTATCTCTTTCCTTAAAGCTCAGCATATGGTTGAGAAGGGGTGTGCCGCGTATTTAGCTTATGTGAGAGATGTCAGTGCTGATACCCCTTCTGTTGATTTAGTCCCAGTGGTACGGGATTATCCCGATGTGTTTCCAGCTGATCTTTCGGGCATGCCGCCCGATAGAGATATTGATTTTGGCATTGATCTGTTGCCGGGCACTCAGCCCATTTCCATTCCTCCGTATCGTATGGCTCCTCCTGAGTTGAAGGAGTTGAAGGATCAGTTGCAGGAATTGCTTGATAAGGGTTTTATTCGCCCCAGTGTTTCACCGTGGGGTGCTCCTGTCTTGTTTGTGAAGAAAAAGGATGGTTCCATGCGTATGTGTATTGATTATCGCTAGTTGAACAAGGTTACAGTGAAGAACCGTTATCCCTTGCCTCGTATTAATGATCTGTTTGACCAGCTTCAGGGCGTACAGGTGTTTTCTAAGATTGACTTGCGCTTAGGTTACCATCTGTTGAAGATTCGGGAGCCAGATATCCTGAAGACTGCCTTCAGGACTCGGTATGGTCATTACGAGTTCCTTGTTATGTCATTTGGGCTGACCAATGCCCCAACAGCTTTCATGCATTTGATGCACAGTGTGTTCAGGCCATATCTCGACTCGTTTGTTATTGTTTTTATTGATGATATTCTGGTGTATTCCCGGAGTCGGGAAGATCATGAGCAGCACCTGAGGACCGTGCTTCAGACCCTGAGAGAGAAGAAGTTATATGCAAAGTTCTCAAAATGTGAGTTTTGGTTGAGTTCTGTGGCATTCTTAGGCCACGTGGTTTCGAGTGAGGGCATTCGGGTGGATCCGAGGAAGATAAAGGCCATGCAGAGTTGGCCCAGGCCGTCCTCAGCTACAGAGATTCGCAGTTTCCTTGGTTTTGCGGGCTACTCCCGCCGTCCGTGCTACTGAGCAGCGAGTGCATGTTGAGCAGGCTCCTGAGATTATTCCCGCACCGCCTGCAGCGCCAGTTCAGCCCGAGGACGAGTCAGCTGCTTCAGAGGACGAGCAGCGGAGACTTGAGAGGTTCAAGAAGTATGATCCCCCAGTATTCAGTGGGTTAGCATCAGACGATGCCTTGGGATTTCTAGAGGAGTGTCACCGTATTCTTCGCACTATGGGCATAGTAGAGTCTAGCGGGGTTTCCTTCACTGCCTTCCAACTTCGGGGAGCCGCCTATGATTGGTGGCGCACTTATGAGATAGATAGTCCAGCCGAGGCTGCCTCACTGACCTGGACCCAGTTCTCAGATATGTTCATGAGAGAGTTTGTCCCTCAGAGTCTCAGGGACGCATGGCGCGCAGAATTTGAGCATTTGCGCCAGGGTGCTATGAACGTTTCGGAGTATGCTATCTGCTATAGCAGGTTGGCCAGACATGCACCGGCCTTGGTTGCTACAGTTCGTGAGAGAGTTCGCAGGTTCATTGAGGGTCTTATCCCACCCATCAGATTTAGCATGGCTCGACAGGTGGAGATGGACATTCCTTATCAGCAGGTAGTGAGCATTGCTAGGAGGATTGAGGGTATGCTCGCCAGGGGGTGAGGGGAGAGGGAGGCCAAGAGGTCTCGAGAGTCGGGTCACTACTCTGGTGCCCGTACCCCAGCAGCAGGTCATTATGGCAGAGGTTATGCGGGTCTCCCCATTCATTCAGCTCTTCTGGCAGCCAGCAGTACTCCAGCTCCACCTACACCTCAGGAGCCCTACTATGCACCTCCAGTTTCTAGCGCGCCTCCTGCGCGGGGTGCTTCCAGAGGTCAGTCCGGCAGATCTGGCCCTAGCCAGTCATAGCCACCGCGTCCTCCCAGAGCTTTTTTCGAGTGTGGTGACACACGCCACATGGTTAGGGACTGCCCCAGACTTGGTAGGGGTGCATCTTCACAGACTGCTCAGCCACAACGTGCTCTTCAGAGTTCTCAGGCCATGGTCACAGCTCCAGCTGCTACCCCATCTGCCCAGCTGGCTAGGGGCGGAGGTCGGGGAGGTAGAGGTCGCCCTCGAGAGAGAGGCCAGGCCAGATATTATGCTATTCCCGCTCGTACCGAGGCTGTTGTCTCCGACTCTATCATTACATGTATTATACTGGTTTGTCGCAGAGAGGCATCGTTTCTATTCGATCCGGGCTCTACTTATTCTTATGTGTCTTTTTACTTTGCTCCGTATTTGGGTGTGCCTCGGGATTCTTTGAGTGTCCCCGTTTATGTTTCGACTCCTGTGATGGATTCTCTTGTTGTGGACCGCGTTTATCGGTCATGTTTGGTTACTATTCATGGTTTTGAGACCAGGGCAGATTTGTTGTTACTCAACATGGTTGATTTCGACATTATCTTGGGCATGGACTAGCTGTCGCCCCATTTTACTATTCTTGATTGTCACACCAAGACCGTGACGCTGGCTATGCCAGGTATTCCGTGTGTTGAGTGGAGTGGTACTTTAGATCACACTCCCAGTAGAGTTATCTCTTTCCTTAAAGCTCAGCATATGGTTGAGAAGGGGTGTGCCGCGTATTTAGCTTATGTGAGAGATGTCAGTGCTGATACCCCTTCTGTTGATTCAGTCCCAGTGGTACGGGATTATTTCGATGTGTTTCCAGCTGATCTTCCGGGCATGCCGCCCGATAGATACATTGATTTTGGCATTGATCTGTTGCCAGGCAATCAGCCCATTTCCATTCCTCCGTATCGTATGGCTCCTCCTGAGTTGAAGGAGTTGAAGGATCAGTTGCAGAAATTGCTTGATAAGGGTTTTATTCGCCCAAGTGTTTCACCGTGGGGTGCTCCTGTCTTGATTGTGAAGAAAAAGGATGGTTCCATGCGTATGTGTATTGATTATCGCTAGTTGAACAAGGTTACAGTGAAGAACCGTTATCCCTTGCCTCGTATTGATGATCTGTTTGACCAGCTTCAGGGCTCACAGTTGTTTTCTAAGATTGACTTGCGCTCAGGTTACCATCAGTTGAAGATTCGGGAGCCAGATATCCCAAAGACTGCCTTCAAGACTCGGTATGGTCATTACGAGTTCCTTGTTATGTCATTTGGGCTGACCAATGCCCCAGCAGCTTTCATGTATTTGGTGCACAGTGTGTTCAGGCCATATCTCGACTCGTTTGTTATTGTTTTTATTGATGATATTCTGGTGTATTCCCGAAGTCGGGAAGATCATGAACAACACCTGAGGACTATGCTTCAGACCCTGAGAGAGAAGAAGTTATATGCAAAGTTCTCAAAATGTGTGTTTTGGTTGAGTTCTGTGGCATTCTTAGGCCACGTGGTTTCGAGTTAGGGCATTCGGGTGGATCCGAGGAAGATAGAGGCCATGCCAGAGTTGGCCCAGGCCGTCCTCAGCTACAGAGATTCGTAGTTTCCTTGGTTTGGCGGGCTACTACCGTCGTTTTGTGGAGGGGTTTTCATCGATTGCAGCCCCTATGACTAGATTGACCCAGAAGGGTGCCCCATTTCAGTGGACAGAGGAGTGTGAGGCGAGCTTTCAGAAGCTCAAGACAGCTTTGACTACAGCCCTAATTTTGATATTGCCTACCGGTTCGGGGTCTTATACTGTCTATTATAATGCCTCGAGAGTTGGCCTCAGAGCGGTGTTGATGCAGGACGGTAGGGTGATTGCCTACGCGTCCAGACAGTTGAAGATACATGAGAAGAATTACCCTGTCCACGACCTTGAGTTAGCTGCTATTGTTCATGCCTTGAATATCTGGCGTCACTATTTGTACGGTGTGCCTTGTGAGATCTATACTGACCACCGGAGTTTGCAGCACTTGTTCAAGCAAAAGGATCTAAATTTGCGCCAGAGGAGGTGGTTAGAGTTGTTGAAGGACTATGATATTACTATTCTGTATCACCCGGGCAAGGCCAATGTGGTGGGGGATGCCTTGAGTCGCCGGGCGGAGAGTTTGGGGAGTTTGGCATATTTACCAGTTTCAGAGAGGCCTATGGCGATGGACGTGCAGGCCTTAGCCAGCCAGTTTGTGAGATTGGACCTCTCGGAGTCCAGTCGGGTTCTAGCTTGTGTGGTTTCCCGGTCTCGTTTATTTGATCGTTTCACGGAGCGGCAGTATGATGACCCTCATTTGCTTGTCCTTAAGGAAAAGGTTCAGCGTGGTGATGCCAGAGATGTGACCATTAGAGATGATGGGGTATTGAGGATGCAGGGCCGAATTTGTGTGCCCAATGTTGATGAGCTTCGAGAGTTGATTTTAGCAGAGGCCCATAGCTTGCGGTATTCCATCCATCCGGGTGCCGCGTAGATGTATCAGGACTTGAGGCAGCACTATTGGTAGAGGCGGATGAAGAAAGATATAGTTGGGTATGTGTCTAGATGCCTCAACTGCCAGCAGGTGTAGTTGGGTATGTGTCTAGATGCCTCAACTGCCAGCAGGTGAAGTATGAGCACCAGCGACCGGGTGGGTTGCTTCAGCAGATAGAGATTCCGGAGTGGAAATGGGAGCGCATCACCATGGACTTTGTATCGGGACCACGGACTTTGAAGAAGTTCGATGCCATTTGGGTTATTGTGGATCGCCTGACCAAGTCCGCTCATTTCATTCCCGTGTGCACAACTTATTCATTGGAGCGGTTGGCGGAGATTTATATTCGAGAGATCGTCCGTCTGCATGGTATTCTAGTTTCTATTATTTCAGACAGAGGTACTCTGTTTACATCGCGGTTCTGGAGAGCCGTGCAGCAGGAGCTAGGTACTCGGGTGGAGTTGAGCACAACATTTCACCCCCAGACGGACAGACAGTCCGAGCGCACTATTCAGATTCTTGAGGATATGCTCCGTGCGTGTGTGATTGAGTTTGGAGGGTCTTGGGATCAGTTCTTGCCATTGGCGGAGTTTGCTTACAACAACAATTATCAGTACACCATTCAGATGGCGCCGTATGAGGCTTTATATGGTAGAAGGAGTAGATCTCCGGTGGGTTGGTTTGAGCCGGGTGAGGCCAGGCTATTGGGCACAGAGTTGGTTCAGGACGCATTGGAGAAGGTTAAGATGATTCAGGATAGACTCCGTACAGCCCAGTCCAGATAAAGGTTCGTGATATTTCGTATATGGTTGGTGAGCGGGTTCTGCTTCGGGTTTCGCCTATGAAAGGCGTCATGAGGTTTGGGAAGAAAGGGAAGTTGAGTCCGAGGTTTATTGACCCTTTTGAGATTTTGAGTCGAGTTGGGGAGGTTGCTTATGAGCTTGCCTTACCTCCCAGTTTGGCCGGGGTTCATCCGGTATTTCATGTTTTGATGCTCCAGAGGTATCACGGTGACCCGTCGCACGTGTTGGATTTCAGTTCAGTCTAGCTGGACAAGGATCTATCCTATGTTGAGGAGCCAGTGGCTATATTGGACAGGCAGATCAGAAAGTTGAGGTCAAAGAACATTGTTTCAGTAAAGGTTCAGTGGCGGGGTCAGCCGGTCGAGGAGGCGACCTGGGAGACCGAGCAGGATATGCGCAACAGTTACCCTCATCTTTTCACTACTTCAGGTATGTCTTTATGCTCGTTCGAGGACGAACCAATGTTTAAGCGTAGGAGGATGTGACGACCCGGCCGTTAGTCTTAAGAATTAACGCCCCGATCCCCTATTAACTGCTTTCCCCAAGTTTATTTCTGCCATTTTGATGTGCGGGACGTTCGGTTTTGAGTTTCGAAGAGTTTTGGGACACTTAGTCCCTAAATGAGAGCTTAAGTGTTGGAAAATGGTCCATAGTCAGAACAGTGTGAAGATGGCCTCGGAATGGAAATCCGATGGTTCCGTTAGCTTCGTTAGGTGATTTCGGGGTTGGGAGCGTGTTCAGAACGTGTTTTAGAGGTTCGTAGCTAATTTAGGCTTGAAATGCCGAAAGTTCGAATTTTGAAGTTTCCGGTTTGATAGTGAGATTTTGATCTGAGGGTCGGAATGGAATTCCGGAAGTTGCAGTAGCTCCGTCATGTCATTTGGGATATGTGTGTAAAATTTCAGGTCATTCGGACGTGGTTTAATTAGGTTTTTGATCGAAAGCGTGTTTTGAGAGAAAATGAAGTCCTTAGGCTTAAATCAATGTTTAATTCGTGTTTCCGATGTTGTTTTAGGTGTTTTAAGGATTGGTACAAGTTTGAATGGGGTATTAGGTGATGTTGGTGCTCTGGGTTGAGGTCCCGGGGGCCTCGGGGTGATTTGAGATGATTGACGGGAAGATCGGAGAAGTATTGCAGCAGCTGAAGCATTGCTGCTTCTGGTACTTTCGCATCTGCGACATGGGAACTGCAGATGCGGTACCGCAGATGCGGCGTGGAGGACCGCAGAAGCGGGGTTGGCCAGGCTCATCAGGCTCCGCAGATGCGGTGTGATTTCCGCAGAATCGAATCCGCATCTGCGAGATCAGGACCGCAGGTGCGGAATTTTGGATTTTTAATGAAACCGCAGAAGCGGCTTAAGTTCCGCAGCAGCGGTACCGCAGGTGCAGTCCGTTGATCGCAGAAGCGGGAACCACTGGACTGAAATATGAAATTCAAGGGTTTTGTTTCAAAAGTTAGAAAAATCAAATTGGAGCTCGGGAGAGGGTGATCTTGAGAGGGATTTGAAGAGGAGATCATTGGGTAACATTTCTTTAACCCTTTCTAGTTATATTCCGTCAATCTATAGTTAATTTTATCATTTAAATTCGGATTGGGGATCAAAAATTTGGAAAAATTGGAAGAAACTTCTTAGACCGAATTATTGAGTTTTGAATGGGTGTTTGACCTCCGATTTGGGAGATTTTGTATCGTGAGAGTGCGAGGGTTCTGAAAATGTGAAATTATCCGGTTCCGAGACGTTGTCCTGAGGGGCATTTTGGTTATTTACCTAAATTCGCGTCTTAGCTTTAAATTTAATAGTAGAATCAGTTTCTTGAGATGTTATTTACGATATGTAATTGAATTGAATAGATTTGGGCCTTTTGGAGTCGGATACTCGTGGCAAAGGTGTGGTTTCGAGTTGATTTTGGAGCCGGTTTGAGGTAAGTGGTTTGTCTAACCTTGTGTGGGGGACCTTTCCCCTTAAGATATGATATTTTGTAATTGAATGCCTTGTACGTAAGGTGACGAGCGCGTACTTGAGCTAATTGTTGAAAAATCCGATTTTACTTTAAATATTTAGACTGAGTTTCTTTCTTATCTGCTTTATTTTATTTGCAATTATAGACTGTGTTAGCCAGAAAAGCATGCTTAGTTGTTTTAAATTGTCTATTTGTTCAAGTTGCCTTGTTTGCACTACGTGAAGCATGTTAGGCTAGAACTACCTGTTGCCTTGTATTTTTGAGCTTTATTTCTGAATATTCTTCGTGTTGTGACTGCGTATTTACATTGGGACTACGGGGATTCTGGTAGCTCCCCCCCTTGTTTGTTTACTTTTGGACTACGGGTTAGATTCCCGGTAGATCCCCCTGCACATTTACTTTGGGATTGCGGGTTAGATTCCCGATAGATCCCCCTGCACCTTGATAGCTGGAATACGGGGCGGTATCCCGGGAGATCCTTCGGATATACTCATATGATGGACTACGACGGTATCCCGGGAGCTCCTTGGACGGTATCCTGGGAGATCCTCGTTGTTGGCATTGGTATTGAGCTGTTTTACTCTGTGTTGTCTTATTCTCTGAGTGTTAATTGTTGCCTTGTATAACCTGTCTTACTTCATAGCTGTACTCATTACTTCCGTTTATTTCATGCTGTTGCAAGATTTATTATTATGCTTATTCTCAGTAGGGCCCTGACCTTCCTCGCCACTACCCAACCGAGGTTAGGCTTGGCACTTACTAAGTACCGCAGTGGTGTACCCCTGCCCCTTCTATGCATGTTTTCATGTGCAGATCCAGGTACTTCATCCCAGGCGTATCACTCTCGAGGCGGAGAGACCTAGCGGAGACTTCGAGGTACATCTGTCGCGTCCGCAGACCAGGAGTCTCTGTCTTATTCTAGATTTAGTAGTTAGCGTTTCCTTTCGTATTGTTGTTTTAGACATTCTGGTGTTAGAGCAGTGTATTACCTTCCGTTAGCTTGTGTTCCCGTGAGTTTTCGGGTTTTGGGATGATATTGTAGACTTCCGCATTATTGGGTTGTATATGCCGAGCGTCATTTATATACAGTTACCCTTCTAGTTTCTTTAGTTTAATTATTTGTTTCCGCAATTTATGTTATTTTTGCATTGTTAGGCTTACCTAGTCGTAGGGACTAGGTGCTATCACGACATGTTCCCGGATGGTGAACTGGGGTCCTGACAAGTTGGTATCAGAGCTTTATGTTCATAGGAGTCACGGGACATAGGCCGGTTTATTAGAGTCTCGCTGATCGGTTCGGAGACGTCTGTACTTATCTACGAGAGGCTATGTAACTGTTAGGAAAATTTTCACTTCATTTGATTTCCTTGTCGTGCGATATTTTGACATCACAAATTCTAAACTTCAGTCTTCCATTCTCTCACGGATGGTGAGGACACGCGCTACTCAGGATGATCAGGCACCCGCGCCCCCTACTGCAGCCGTCAGAGGCCGGGGCCGGGGTAGAGGTCGAGGACGCGCACGTGGTGCAGCCAGAGCACCTGCGCGAGCTGCCGCCGAGGCACCACCAGCAGATCCAGCCGGAGCCCAGGCACCTGGCACGCCTACTACTGCCACTACTACTCCAGCCCTTCAGGAGACTTTGGCTCAGTTCATGAGTATGTACACCACCTTGGCTCAGGCAGGGTTGCTTCCCCTTGCTGCAGCCACATCCCAGGCCGGGGGAGGAGCACAGACTCCCGCCGTCCGCACTCCTGAGCAGCGAGTGCATGTTGAGCAGGCTCCCGAGATTATTCCCGCACCGCCTGCAGCGCCAGTTCAGCCCGAGGATAGGTCAGCTGCTTCAGAGGACGAGCAGCGGAGACTTGAGAGGTTCAAGAAGTATGATCCCCCAGTATTCAGTGGATTAGCATCAGACGATGCCTTGGGATTTCTAGAGGAGTGTCACCGTATTCTTCGCACTATGGGCATAGTAGAGTCCAGCGGGGTTTCCTTCACTGCCTTCCAACTTCGGGGAGCCGCCTATGATTGGTGGCGCACTTATGAGATAGACAGTCCAGCCGAGGCTGCCACACTGACCTGGACCCAGTTCTCAGATATGTTCATGAGAGAGTTTGTTCCCCAGAGTCTCAGGGACGCATGGCGCGCAGAGTTTGAGCATTTGCGCCAGGGTGCTATGACCGTTTCGGAGTATGCTATCCGCTATACCAGGTTGGCCAGGCATGCACCGGCCTTGGTTGCTACAGTTCGTGAGAGAGTTCGCAGGTTCATTGAGGGTCTTATCCCACCCATCAGATCTAGCATGGCTCGAGAGTTGGAGATGGACATTCCTTATCAGCAGGTAGTGAGCATTGCTAGGAGGATTGAGGGTATGCTCGCCAGGGGGTGAGGGGAGAGGGAGGCCAAGAGGTCTCGAGAGTCGGGTCACTACTCTGGTGCCCGTACCCCAGCAGCAGGTCGTTATGGCAGAGGTTATGCGGGTCGCCCCGTTCATTCAGCTCTTCCAGCAGCCGGTAGTGCTCCAGCTCCACCTACCCCTTAGGAGCCTTACTATGCACCTCCAGTTTCTAGCGCGCCTCCTGCGCGGGGTGTTTCCAGAGGTCAGTCCAGCAGACCTGGCCCTAGCCAGTCACAGCCACCGCGTCCTCCCAGAGCTTGTTTCGAGTGTGGTGATACACGCCACATGGTTAGGGACTGCCCCAGACTTGGTAGGGGTGCATCTTCACAGACTGCTCAGCCACAGCGTGCTCCTCAGAGTTCTCAGGCCATGGTCACAGCTCCAGCTGCTACCCCATCTGCCCAGCCGGCTAGGGGCGGAGGTCGGGGAGATAGAGGTCGCCCTCGAGAGAGGGGCCGGGCCAGATATTATGCTATTCCTGCTCGTACCGAGGCTGTTGCCTCTGACTCCGTCATTACAGGTATTATACTGGTTTGTCACAGAGAGGCATCGGTTCTATTCGATCCGGGCTCTACTTATTCTTATGTGTCTTCTTACTTTGCTCCGCATTTGGGTGTACCTCGGGATTCTTTGAGTGCCCCCATTTATGTTTCTACTCCTGTGGGGGATTCTCTTGTTGGGGACCGCGTTTATCGGTCATGTCTAGTTACTATTCGTGGTTTTGAGACCAGAGCGGATTTATTGTTACTCGGTATGGTTGATTTTGATATTATCTTGGGCATGGACTGGTTGTCGCCCCATTTTGCTATTCTTGATTGTCACGCCAAGACCGTGACGCTGGCTATGCCAGGTATTCCGCGTATTGAGTGGAGTGGTACTTTAGATCACACTCCCATTAGAGTTATCTCTTTTCTTAAAGCTCAGCGTATGGTTGAGAAGGGGTGTGCCGCGTATTTAGCTTATGTGAGAGATGTCAGTGCTGATACCCCTTCTGTTGATTCAGTTCCAGTGGTACGGGATTATCCCGATGTGTTTCCAGCTGATCTTCCAGGCATGCCGCCCGATAGAGACATTGATTTTGGCATTGATCTGTTGCCGGGCACTCAGCCCATTTCCATTCCTCTGTATCGTATGGCTCCTCCTGAGTTGAAGGAGTTGAAGGATCAGTTGCAGGAATTGCTTGATAAGGGTTTTATTCGACCCTAGTGTTTCACCGTGGGGTGCTCCTGTCTTGTTTGTGAAGAAAAAGGATGGTTCCATGCGTATGTGTATTGATTATCGCCAGTTGAACAAGGTTACAGTGAAGAACCGTTATCCTTTGCCTCGCATTGATGATCTGTTTGACCAGCTTCAGGGCGCACAGGTGTTTTCTAAGATTGACTTGCGCTCAGGTTACCATCAGTTGAAGATTCGGGAGCCAGATATCCCGAAGACTGCCTTCAGGACTCGGTATGGTCATTACGAGTTCCTTGTTATGTCATTTGGGCTGACCAATGCCCCAGCAGCTTTCATGCATTTGATGCACAGTGTGTTCAGGCCATATCTCGACTCGTTTGTTATTGTTTTTATTGATGATATTCTGGTGTATTCCCAGAGTCGGGAAGATCATGAGCAGCACCTGAGGACCGTGCTTCAGACCCTGAGAGAGAAGAAGTTATATGCAAAGTTCTCAAAATGTGAGTTTTGGTTGAGTTCTGTGGCATTCTTAGGCCACGTGGTTTCGAGTGAGGGCATTCGGGTGGATCCGAGGAAGATAGAGGCCGTGCAGAGTTGGCCCAGGCCGTCCTCAGCTACAGAGATTCGTAGTTTCCTTGGTTTGGCGGGCTACTACCGTCGTTTTGTGGAGGGGTTTTCATCGATTGCGGCCCCTATGACTAGATTGACCCAGAAGGGTGCCCCATTTCAGTGGACAGAGGAGTGTGAGGCGAGCTTTCAGAAGCTCAAGACAGCTTTGACTACAGCCCCAATTTTGATATTGCCTACCGGTTCGGGGTCTTATACTGTCTATTGTGATGCCTCGAGAGTTGGCCTCGGAGCGGTGTTGATGCAGGACGGTAGGGTGATTGCCTACGCGTCCAGACAGTTGAAGATACATGAGAAGAATTACCCTATCCACGACCTTGAGTTAGCTGCTATTGTTCATGCCTTGAAGATCTGGCGTCACTATTTGTACGGTGTGCCTTTTGAGATCTATACTGACCACCGGAGTTTGCAGCACTTGTTCAAGCAAAAGGATCTAAATTTGCGCCAGAGGAGGTGGTTAGAGTTGTTAAAGGACTATGATATTACTATTCTGTATCACCCGGGCAAGGCCAATGTGGTGGCGGATGCCTTGAGTCGCCGGGCGGAGAGTTTCGGGAGTTTGGCATATTTACCAGTTTCAGAGAGGCCTATGGCGATGGACGTTCAGGCCTTAGCCAGCCAGTTTGTGAGATTGGACCTCTCGGAGCCTAGTCGGGTTCTAGCTTGTATGGTTTCCTGGTCTTCTTTATTTGATCGTATCAGGGAGCCGCAGTATGATGACCCTCATTTGCTTGTCCTTAAGGACAAAGTTCAGCGTGGTGATGCTAGAGATGTGACCATCGGAGATCACGGGGTATTGAGGATGCAGGGCCGAATTTGTGTGCCCAATGTCGATGAGCTTCGAGAGTTGATTTTAGCAGAGGCCCATAGCTCGCGGTATTCCATCCATCCGGGTGTCGCGAAGATGTATCAGGACTTGAGGCAGCACTATTGGTGGAGGCGGATGAAGAAAGATATAGTTGGGTATGTGCCTAGATGCCTCAACTGCCAGCAGGTGAAGTGTGAGCACCAGCGACCGGGTGGGTTGCTTCAGCAGATAGAGATTCCGGAGTGGAAATGGGAGCGCATCACCATGGACTCTGTATCGGGACTCCCACGGACTTTGAAGAAGTTCGATGCCATTTGGGTTATTATGGATCGACTAACCAAGTCCGCTCATTTCATTCCTGTGTGTACAACTTATTCATCGGAGCGGTTGGCGGAGATTTATATCCGAGAGATCGTCCGTCTGCACGGTATTCCAGTTTCTATTATTTCAGACAGAGGTACTCAGTTTACATCGCGGTTCTGGAGAGCCGTGCAGCAGGAGCTAGGTACTCGGGTGGAGTTGAGCACAACATTTCACCCCCAGACGGACGGACAGTCCGAGCGCACTATTCAGATTCTTGAGGATATGCTCCGTGCGTGTGTGATTGAGTTTGGAGGGTCTTGGGATCAGTTCTTGCCATTGGCGGAGTTTGCTTACAACAACAATTATCAGTACAACATTCAGATGGCGCCGTATGAGGCTTTATATGGTAGGAGGTGTAGATCTCCGATGGGTTGGTTTGAGCCGGGTGAGGCCAGGCTATTGGGCATAGAGTTGGTTCAGGACGCATTGGAGAAGGTTAGGATGATTCAGGATAGACTCCGTACAGCCCAGTCCAGACAGAAGAGCTACGCGGATAGGAAGGTTCGTGATGTTTCGTATATGGTTAGTGAGCGGGTTCTGCTTCGGGTTTTGCCTATGAAAGGCGTCATGAGGTTTGGGAAGAAAGGGAAATTGAGTCCGAGGTTTATTGGCCCTTTTGAGATTTTGAGGCGAGTTGGGGAGGTTGTTTATGAGCTTGCCTTACCTCCCAGTTTGGCCGGGGTTCATCCGGTATTTCATGTTTCGATGCTCCGGGGGTATCACGGTGACCCGTCGCACGTGTTGTATTTCTGTTCAGTCCAGTTGGACAAGGATCTATCCTATGTTGAGGAGCCAGTGGCTATATTGGACAGGCAGATCAGAAAGTTGTGGTCAAAGAACATTGCTTCAGTAAAGGATCAGTGGCGGGGTCAGTCGGCCGAGGAGGCGACCTGGGAGACCGAGCAGGATATGCGCAGCAGTTACCCTCATCTTTTCACTACTTCAGGTATGTCTTTATGCTCGTTCGAGGACGAACGGATGTTTAAGTGTAGGAGGATGTGACGACCCGGCCGGTCGTCTTAAGAATTAACGCGCCGATCCCCTATTAACTGCTTTCCCCAAGTTTATTTCTGCCATTTTGATTTGCCGGGACGTTCGGTTTTGAGTTTCGAAGAGTTTTGGGATACTTAGTCCCTAAATGAGAGCTTAAGTGTTGGAAAATGGTCCATAGTCAGAACAGTGTGAAGACGGCCTCGGAACGGAAATCCGATGGTTCCGTTAGCTTCGTTAGGTGATTTTGGGGTTGGGAGCGTGTTCGGAACGTGTTTTGGAGGTTCGTAGCTAATTTAGGCTTGAAATGCCGAAAGTTCGAATTTTGAAGTTTCCGGTTCGATAGTGAGATTTTGATCCGAGGGTCGGAATGGAATTCCGGAAGTTGCAATAGCTCCATCATGTCATTTGGGATGTGTGTGTAAAATTTCAGGCCATTCGGACGTGGTTTAATTAGGTTTTTGATCGAAAGCGTGTTTTGAGAGAAAATGAAGTTCTTAGGCTTAAATCAGTGATTAATTCGAGTTTCCGATGTTGTTTTAGGTGTTTTAAGGACTGGTACAAGTTTGAATGGGGTATTAGGTGATGTTGGTGCTTTGGGTTGAGGTCCCGGGGGCCTCGGGGTGATTTCGGATGGTTGACGGGAAGATCAGAGAAGTGTTGCAGCAGCTGAAGCATTGCTGCTTTTGGTATTTTCGCATCTGCGGCTTGGGAACCGCAGATGCGGCGTGGAGGACCGCAGAAGCGGGGTTGGCCAAGCTCATCAGGCTCCGCAGATGCGGTGGGATTTTCGCAGAAGCGGATCCGCATCTGCGAGATCAGGACCGCAGGTGCGAAATTTTGGATTTTAATGAAACCGCAGAAGCGGCTTAAGTTCCGCAGAAGCGGGACCGCAGAAGCGGGAACCACTGGACTGAAATATGAAATTCAAGGGTTTTGTTTCAAAAGTTAGAAAAATCAAATTGGAGCTCGGGAAAGGGCTTGGGTAATGTTTCTTTAACCCTTTCTAGTTATATTCCATCAATCTATAGTTAATTTTATCATTTTAATTTCGGATTGGGGATCAAAAATTGGGATAAATTGGAAGAAACTTCTTAGACCGAATTATTGAATTTTGAGTGGGTGTTTGACCTCCGATTTGGGAGATTTTTGTATGGTTAGACTCGTGAGAGTGCGAGGGTTCTGAAAATGTGAAAATTATCCGGTTTCGAGACGTTGGCCTGAGGGGAGTTTTGGTCATTTTACCTAAATTCGCATCTTAGCTTTAAATTTAATAGTAGAATCAGTTGCTTGAGATGTTATTTACGATATGTAATTGAATTGAATAGATTTGGGCCATTTGGAGTCGGATACTCGTGGCAAAGGTGTGGTTTCGAGTTGATTTTGGAGCCGGTTTGAGGTAAGTGGCTTGTCTAACCTTGTGTGGGGGACCTTTTCCCTTAGGATATGATATTTGGTAATTGAATGCCTTGTACGTGCGGTGACGAGCGCGTACTTGAGCTAATTGTTGAAAAATCTGGTTTTACTTTAAATATTTAGACTGAGTTTCTTTCTAATCCGCTTTATTTTATTTGCAATTATAGACTGTTTAGCCAGAAAAGCATGCTTAGTTGTTCTAAATTGTCTATTTGTTCAAGTTGCCTTGTTTGCACTACGTGAAGCATGTTAGGCTAGAACTACCTGTTGCCTTGTATTTTTGAGCTTCATTTCTGAATATTCTTCGTGTTGTGACTGCGTATTTACATTGGGACTATGGGGATTCCGGTAGCTCCCCCCCTTGTTTGTTTACTTTGGGACTACGGGTTAGATTCCCGGTAGATCCCCCTGCACATTTACTTTGGGACTGCGGGTTAGATTCCCCTTAGATCCCCCTGCACCTTGATAGCTGGACTACGGGACGGTATCCCGGGAGATCCTTCGGATATACTCATATGATGGACTACGGGATGGTATCCTGGGAGCTCCTTGGACAGTTGATGAAATGGACTACAGGACGGTATCCTGGGAGATCCTCGTTGTTGGTATTGGTATTGAACTGTTTTACTTTGTGTTGTCTTATTCTCTGAGTGTTAATTGTTGCCTTGTATAACCTGTCTTACTTCATAGCTGTACTCATTACTTTCGTTTATTTCATGCTGTTGTAAGATTTATTATTATGCTTATTCTCAGTTGGGCCCTGACCTTCCTCGCCACTACCCAATCGAGGTTAGGCTTGGCACTTACTGAGTACCGCTGTGGTGTACTCATGCCCCTTCTGCGCATGTTTTCATGTGCAGATCCAGGTACTTCATCCCAGGCGTATCACTCTCGAGGCGGAGAGACCTAGCAGAGACTTCGAGGTACATCTGCTGCATCCGCAGACCAGGAGTCTCTATCTTATTCTAGCTTTAACAGTTAACTTTTCCTTTCATACTGCTGTTTTAGACATTCTGGTGTTAGAGCAATGTATTACCTTCAGTTAGCTTGTGTTCCCGTGAGTTTTCGGGTTTTGGGATGATATTCTAGACTTCCGCATTATTGGGTTGTATATGCCGAGCGGCATTTATATACAGTTACCCTTCTAGTTTGTTTAGTTTAATTATTTGTTTTATCAATCTATGTTATTTCCGCATTGTTTTGCTTACTAGACGTAGGGACTAGGTGCCATCACGACATGTTCACGGAGGGCGAACTGGGGTCGTGACAGTCCTAGTGTGTCACCGTGGGGTGCGCCGGTTCTCTTGGTGAAGAAGAAGGATGGCACGATGAGGATGCGCATTGATTACAGGTAGTTGAACAAGGTAACAATTAAAAACAAGTATCCTTTGCCTCGTATTGATGATTTGTTCGACCAGCTTCAGGGACTGAGAGTATTCTTTAAGATTGATCTCCGCTCAGGTTATCACCAACTGAAGATTAGGGACTCAGATATTCTTAAGACAGCTTTCAGGACCCGATATGGGCATTATGAGTTCCTGGTGATGTCTTTCGGGCTAACCAATGCCCCAGCAGCGTTCATGCATTTGATGAACAGTGCGTTCCGGCTGTATATTGACTCATTTGTCATAGTCTTCATTGATTATATTCTGGTATACTCACATAGTCAGGAGGAGCACGCGGAGCATTTGAGAGTGGTGTTGCAGAGATTGAGGGAGGAGAAGCTTTATGCAATGTTCTCCAAATGTGAGTTCTGGCTCAGTTCGGTGGCTTTCTTGGGGCACGTGGTGTCCAGCGAGGGTATTCAGGTGGACCCGAAGAAGATAGAGGCGGTTCAGAGTTGGCCCAGACCGTCCTCAGCTATAGAGATTCGCAATTTTCTTGGCTTGGCGGGTTATTATCGCCGGTTTGTTTAGGGATTCTCGTCTATTGCATCGCCCTTGACCAAGTTGACTCAGAATGGTGTTTCATTTCAGTGGTCTGATGAGTGTGAGGAGAGCTTTCAGAAGCTCAAGACTGCCTTGACCACAACTCCAGTGCTAGTATTGCCATCAGCTTCAGGTTCTTATGCCGTATATTGTGATGCTTCGAGAGTTGGTATTGGGTGTGTTCTGATGTAGGAGGGTAGAGTTATTGCTTATGCTTCTCGTCATTTGAAGCCTCATGAAAAGAACTACCCTGTTCATGATTTGGAGTTGGCTGCCATTGTGCACGCGTTGAAGATTTGGAGGCATTATTTGTATGGTGTGTCGTGTGAGGTGTATACCGATCATCGTGGCCTCCAACACTCTTTCAAGCAGAAGGATCTCAATTTGAGGTAGCGGAGGTGGTTGGAGTTTCTTAAGGATTATGACATTACTATCTTGTACCACCCGGGGAAGGCCAATGTAGTGGCCGACGCTTTGAGCCGAAAGGCGGTGAGTATGGGGAGTTTGGCGTATATTCCAGTTGGGGAGAGACCTCTTGCAGTTGATGTTCAGGCTTTGGCCAATCGGTTCGTGAGGTTGGATATTTCGGAGCCCAGTAGGGTGTTGGCTTGTGTGATTTCTCGGTCTTCCTTATATGAGCGCATCAGAGAGCGCCAGTATGACGATCCTCATTTGCTTGTCCTTAAGGACAGAGTTCAGCATGATGATGCCAAGGATGTGACTATCGGAGATGATGGGGTGTTGAGAATGCAGGGTCGGATATGTGTGCCCAATGTAGACGGGCTTCGGGAGTTGATTCTGGAGGAGGCCCATAGCTCGCGGTATTCCATTCATCCGGGAGCCGCGAAGATGTATCAGGATCTGAGATAGCATTATTGGTGGAGGAGAATGAAGAAAGACATTGTGGGATTTGTAGCTCGGTGCCTCAATTGTCAGCAGGTGAAATATGAGCATCAGAGACCGGGTGGCTTGCTTCAGCGGATGGATATTCCATAGTGGAAGTGGGAGCGGATCACCATGGACTTTGTAGTTGGGCTCCCATGGACTTTGAAGAAGTTCGATGCTATTTGGGTGATTGTGGATCGGCTGACCAAGTCCGTGCACTTCATTCCTATCTGTACCACCTATTTTTTAGAGCGGTTGGCAGAGATATATATCCGGGAGATTGTTCGTTTGCACGGTGTCCCAGTTTCCATCATTTCAGATAGGGGCACTCAGTTTACTTCACAGTTTTGGAGGTCTGTACAGCGAGAGTTGGGTACTCAGGTTGAGTTGAGCACAACTTTTCACCCTCAGACAGACGGGCAGTCCGAGCGCACTATTCAGATATTGGAGGATATGTTACGCGCTTGTGTCATTGATTTTGGAGGGTCATGGGATCAGTTTCTACCGCTCGCGGAGTTTGCTTATAACAATAGTTACCAGTCGAGTATTCAGATGGCTCCATATGAGGCTTTATATGGGAGACGGTGTAGATCTCCAGTTGGTTGGTTTGAGCCGGGCGAGGCCAGGCTACTGGGTACAGACTTGGTGCAGGATTCTTTAGACAAGGTGAAGGTGATTCAGGAGAGGATTCGTACAGCGCAATCGAGACAAAAGAGCTATGCTGACAGGAAGGTTTGTGATGTGTCCTACATGGTTGGTGAGAAAGTTCTGTTGAAGGTTTTACCCATGAAGGGTGTTATGAGGTTTGGAAAGAAGGGTAAGTTGAGTCCACGGTTCATTGGGCCTTTTGAGGTACTTCGGAGGGTTGGGGAGGTGGCTTATGAGCTTGCTTTGCCACCCAGCCTGTCGGGTGTGCACCCAGTATTCCATGTTTCTATGCTCCAAAAGTATGTTGGTGATCCGTCTCATATTCTGGATTTCAGCACGGTGCAATTGGAGGGTGATCTGACTTATGATGTGGAGCCAGCAGCTATTTTGGAGCGTCAGGTTCGAAAGTTGAGATCAAAAGACATAGCTTCAGTGAAAGTGCAGTGGAGAGGTCGGCCCGTGGAGGAAACTACCTGGGAGACCGAGCAAGAGATGCGGAGCAGATATCCTCACCTATTTGAGGCTTCAGGTACGTTTCTTGACTCGTTCGAGGACAAACGTTTGTTTAAGAGGGGGAGGATGTGACGACCCGGCCGGTCGTCTCATGAGTTAGCGCTCCGTTTTCCCCATTTCTGCTTCTATTTGCTTTGATTATCGGTTTTATATGTGATCGGGTTGGTTGGCTCAGGTTTGGAAAGGTTTTGAGAAGGTTTGAGACACTTAGTCTCTTTTAAGAAGACTTAAGTTGGAAAAGTCAACCGGATGTTGATTTATGTGTTAGAGGCTCGGATGTGAGTTCCGATGGTTCTGATAGCTTCGGGAGATGATTTGGGACTTAGGAGCGTGATCGAAATGTGTTTTGGAGGTCCGGAGTAGAATTAGGCTTGAATTGGCGAAATTGAGATTTTGGCGTTTTTTGCTTGATAGGTGAGATTTTGATATAGGGGTCGGAATGGAATTCCGGAAGTTGCAGTAGCTCCGTTATGTTGTTTGGGACATGTGTGCAAAATTTCAGGTCATTCGGACGTCGCTTGGTATACTTTTTGATCAAAAGCGGAATGCGGAAGATTTTAGAACCTTAGGCTTGAATTCGATGCGTTTTGGTGGTTTTGATGTTGTTTGAGGTGTTTTGAAGGTTGGTACAAGTTTGAATAAGGTTACGGGATGTGTTTGTGTTTTGTTTGAGGTCCCGGGGGCCTCGGGGTGATTTCGGATGGTTGACGGAGTGTTGGAAGTTTGATTGAAGCTGCAAATTTTTTTGCTGCTTTTGGTATTTCTGCACCTGCGGATTGGGGACCGCAGGTGCGGCGCCGCACATGCGAAAGATGGGTCGCAGAAGCGGCCAGAGATGCGTTTGGCTGGGATCACAGAAGCGGAAATTTGACCGCACCTGCGATGGCGCATATGTGGATGGGTCATCGCAGATGCGGAGAAGCGGACTTAAGTAAGGACCGCAGATGCGGTGGTCAAGACCGCATAAGCGGTACCGCAGATGCGGAAGTGTCTGGACAGAACATATAAGTTATTTCCTTCGCGATATTCAGAGGGTTTCTTCACTTTTTAACACGAATTGGAGAGCTTTGGGCGAATTTGAAGAGAGAATTCAAGGAGAACTCATTGAGGTAAGAATTTTGGACTTAAAAACTCGATTCTATGGTATAAATGTATGGATTAGAGCTGTAATTAAAGGTAAAATTTGAGAAACTAGGGCATAGAAACCTAGGCCGTTGATTGAGGATTTGGAAGACCATTTGTGGTCGGATTTTGGAATTATTTTATGCATGAGCTCGTGGGGAGATAAGGAATCTAATGACGTGAATTTTATCGAATTTCGAGACATGGGCCCGGGGGTCTGGTTTTGGTAATTTTAGGAGTTGTGATGTTTTTCGGTTATTTTCGAGTGGGCTTCGTCCCTTTAGCATAAATTAATGGTTACGTTCCGATTTGGGTAGATTCGAAGCATCCGGAGATCAATTCGAAGGGCAAAGGTATTGAGAGCTAAACTTCGGGCCGGATTGAGGTGGGTAATAATTTTAAATGCTGTCCTGAGGGTATGAAACCCCAGAATTTCACAGCGTTCGGCTATGTTAAGGTGAGACACACGCTAGATGACGAGCGTGGGGTGGTGCACCGTTGGGGATTGTGACTTAGTCCATCCAGAATGACTATTTTACTGCGTATTTGACAGTTAATTGTTTGATATTATTATATTTTGGGCTAAATGCCATATGTGGGCTTTATGCCAACTGTTTGAACCCTTAGGGGATTTTAAATGATATTTTCCTTATTGTTTGATTTCATACTGGTGCTCAGTCATGCTATATTTTCACTATTTTCAAAAACTCATTTATGTTATTCGGTTTTAAACACATTAAATGATATTTTAAAGATATTTTGAGCTGAGCTTCATGTTTTACTGTTGTCCAAGGGGCTTATTAGATTCTGACTGAGCAAGACCGAGGGCCTGTGTTGTGAGGATACTTTTGGGTCGGGCTGCATGCCACAGCAGTGATATACTGATTATGATATAGAGGCCGAGGGCTTGAGATTGTACCCCAGGAGGTGGCTTGTGATTGATATGAGGCCGAGAGCCTGTTTATGATGCCACGAGATGGCTTGATATTGCGCTTGGGCTGTAAGGGGCCCCTCCCGGAGTCTGTACACCCCCAGTGAGCGCGGCTACCCATTGTGATATGAGATATAGCCCAAGGGGCTGGTATTGTTTTGTGATATTGCCTGAGGGGCTGATTCTGTTGTTACTGTGCCCGAGGGGCAGTTCTTATGTGTTTACCTTATTGGTCATTTTTCCTGTATATTGTTTGACTGTTTAAAAGGTGTTTATGAGATTTCACTGCTTAATTATATTTACTGATTTTGTTATGCCTCTTATAGCTTAATGTTGTGTTTAACGTGATTTTATATCGCTCAGTCTTTATTTATTTTTATTACTCACTGAGTTTGAGTACTCACTTTAATCCCTGCACCCCTGTGTGCAGATTCGGGCGCTAGAGGTCCTGCTACTGAGGGTTGATAGTTCCAGCAGATCTTCGGAGATTTACTAGGTAGCTGCTTGGCGATTCGCAGCCCAGTGCATTCTCCCTCTATCTTAGTTCCTTTTTGATTCAGTTATGTAGTAGTGGAGTAGACTTTCACTTGTAGTATTGTGTTAGATGCTCATGACTGGTGACACCCCGATGTCGGGCTGTGTTGGTTCGTATTCCGCAATTTAAACTGTTAAATGTTTATTTGGGATTTTATTTCTGATTAAAGACATAGTAGTTATTATTTTAATTGCTTAAAGTGAATTGGAAGTGTGTCGGCTGGCCTTGTCTTCACGAGAGGCGCCATCACGACCGTGTTGGGTTTAGAGTCGTGACAATTCAAGTATGTACTATGTGATGCCCAAACCCTCTATTTATAGGATGACATTAAGGTAATACAAAAGGATGTCATGAACATGGTATTAACTATTGTGATCATGGGGGAAGATTATGGAAGAGGTTATGGAGTTATGGAAGTTACAACCATAATGATGAAGAATAGTGGGAGGTTAATGGAGAAGAGTAGTGGGAGTAACTTCTTTCGGAGTTATACATCTACAACAATATATAATATTTCATAAAACTCCGCTTGGATGTCTATAGATAATGTGCCTCGTTAAAACTTACTAAGAAAAAACCCTGTGGGAGAAAATCTTAGTGAAGCAAAAAGAGTACACATATCTTGTAATACACATTACTTGCTGGCTCATTAAAAATCTTGCCAGGAAAATCTAGTGGGATAAAACCTTAGCTAAGGGAAAAAGAGTACAACACGTATTTGCCTCCCCCTGATGAAACCATCACTTTAATTCTCGAAGACGACAAATTCCAACCTTGTATAACAACTTCGCTAATATTGAGTTCGGCAATGCCTTGTGAAGAAGTTTGTCAAATTATTACTTGAACATATTTGTTGAACAACGATCATGTCTGAAATAGAACTTTGGTGAATTATTCTTTATTTCATCTCCTTCGATAGTTCTTCTTTCAATTGAGCTATGCATGCAGTATCATCTTCAATGTAATTGGAATCTTGTTGAATATCATAATATGGCAGTACCCTCACACGCAAATAGATTATCTGAACAACGAACTATGTCCTGCATTTGTATAACCAACAAAACCTTGACAATATTTTTTAGAATAAAAAAGTCTATATCAAGGATTTCTTTTGCAATATAACACTAATCGTATTTCGATATCTCCACATAGACTTTATACTTTCACGTGTTGGGACTATCCATCCAACTTCACATTTTTGAGATGAAGTCAATTTTCATTGCGTATTTTTTATTTGGCCAATCATTTATCTGTCAAAATCCATGACAGATTTGAGCTCAAGATCCTCGTCAATATTAATAATATTGAGCGCTACATTATACCAACAATATCGTCAATGATCATTTTACATAAGTTCCATCATCACACAAGACATAACTTATCGAGATCTCATTACTTTCAGGTACCTGAGCCTCTCCCATGAGGTCTTATAAAGTGTTATGTCGTAGTGCTCTTATAGAGCACTTGCCTACTTATTATGACCATCTTTACCATTTTCTCCTCTCCTTCTTCAAAGAGTTTTAACTTTGGAATTGATTGATATGTTACGCTTCATGCGTGCCATAGACTCTGTCCATTATAGACTTTATTCTATATGGAGCATTAGCAGCTGAAATACGAGATTTTGCTTCGGTCAGAAAATGTGCCTGACAATATTTTGCAAACGAATTATTACTTGAACTTCAAGTTCACATTTACTTGTACGAGGATCTAGATATACTCATAATAATTCATTCTATGTATTACTTTTTCAACTGTCCATTTTCTCCCCCTAATGTTGAGATCACCAACACATATTCCCAACCTTCTTATGAGGACCCATCTTTGTGCATTATGGTGGAATAATTAAGTCATATAGCACATCCATATTTCTATATGAAAATTATTTGGTTCCTGACCCTAAACCAATTGTGTTAGGGAAATTTATCATAACTTTTTTGCTAGATGCGTACAAGTGCTATTGTATATTAAATATTACACCTCATACCAAATTTCTATTTGGGAGTTTTGTTCTCATAATCAATGATTTAGCTATAATTGGAGGCATACAATTTCTGGTAAACCAACTTGGATTTAAACCAGCATTATCAAGATAAATTATCATAATTTACATTCTGGAACTGAGCTCTAATAATTTGAGCAAGTAACCTTGCAAAAGCCAAACTTCAAGTTGATAACAAACGCACATGTGACTATACAATAGATGTATCTATTAAAATTATATAATATTAAACGGTCCACAAGACAGGTGACTGGGCCCATATATATATCACCTTTTATCTGTTCTATAAATCATGGGATTCAATCCCAACATTAACTGTTAGATCATGAGAATAAGCAGCACAAGAGAATTCTTGAAGAATCTTCCATTTCTTCAATATATGCCAATTTGAATTCTCAATCAATTTTTTGCATCATTATTGAACCGGAATGGCCAACCGGTCATGACAACTAATATTTGTTTCAGTAAGCCTCTAGTTTACTTGTGGCATGTGATTCTATCATCATGCTTATACTTGTGTAGTACAACTAGAAAAAAAGTCGGGTATCATTTTATATTTACCCGGTATGATTATAGTTATATGAAGATATCTTCCTTTCATTTATAGTCTCAATATGCCAACCACTTTGGCTAATACATTTGAAACTCAAAAAGTTTCTTTTGAGGCTTACTATAATATCAATATCATGAACAATTTCATTCATCCCGGTAGTAACAAATTAGTTCTTCCGGAGCTCTTAACTGATTTTGTACTACAAGATCTTTTGTCACATCATCCATATGGTGAATGTCCCTTTTACGGAGAAAATTATATCATAATAATTGTCATGGTCAAAATTATCATAAGCAAAATCATTTCTTGCTTTAATATTTGCCTTTAATAACTTTTGATAAGGCATGACAAAATATTTTTTGAGGTACCGCAACTACGTGACCAATGATAAATTCATGTAACCACACAATAAAATTCATTCTCATTATATCACTCAAACCTCCCGTAAAGGTGTAGTTGTGTGGTATTGATCCAATCATGCGTTGCACGTCCTTATTCATTACTTTTATCATATATTGCCACATTCACCTTCAGGAACGGGTCTGCACTCAATGCTTATCACAAGTTATATTTTCAAAAAATGGACTATAATCATGTGAACGTGTCTTGTATTAACATACCATATTGATACATATTTCCTTCACCTTTGAAGGATTATTTTGAGAACCCTTATTGTTCTCCTTTTTACAATTACCATAATGATGACTATTATTATTTTGGTCTTTAGCACGCCCAGGTTCATTGGTCAACCACTTGTCTTAATTTAGACTTATTACGCACCGCCATCACTTTCACTTCAAGAATGGAGCAAATCAAGTGGGACAAGTTTCATGATTTTTCATGAAAAATACATTATTTTGCCTTAGTTATCATTATACCATCAAAATGGTACATTGAACTCCAACCCAATTCCTTACTCATATAAAGGCGTATTAGGGTATAATGTGTTTAGACTCAATCCCAGCGTCTTATCATCATAGTGGCTTGGACTTATCCTCGAGTTGTTAAAAATATTACTCCCTCCATTCCAATTTATGTGAACCTGTTTGACAGGGCATGGAGTTTAAGAAAAATGAAGACTTTTGGAATTTGTGGTCCTAAACAAGTCAAAAAGGGGCCCAAAGTATTTGTGTGGCTATAAAAGCTTCTCATTAAGGGTAGAATTATACGTTTAAGCTAAATTGTACCAAATTTAGAAAGAGGTCATTCTTTTTGGAACGGACCAAAATGGAAATAGGTTCACATTTACTGAAACAGAGGGAGTAGCACTTTGTAATTATCTTTGCAAGCCTTATAACAATCACAAAGACCCTGAAATCTAAAGAAGTAAAGAATAATTCCATAGAATAGTTAATAATATATAGAACAATATTTAATTGCTATAATATAATTGGTGTGTATGTTAGGTGTACATACCTCATTAAAAGTTTGCTAAAAAAAATTGATCATCAAACAGATTGACTTGAGATGCAATATTAAGTTCCTTATGCTAATGCAGTATAAAAATTTACCTTTCTCATCTTCATGCATATAAGACTAAATTAATGACACAACAATGTCATTTTAGTGCTCACCATAGTATCTTTAACGAGATGTAATGTAAAGTTTTCTTCGGAGGACTTTCGTTTCTTTTAGGAAGTGTGGGAGGAAATGAGAGTAGCAATTCGTGCTGATAACGTGTTAAGAAACTTAGCTCAAAGTAACAATATAAAATAAGAAGATAGATCATAGATATAGAGAGAAAGAGAGGAGAGATTCTTATTTCTTCCATGTATTTAAGTATGTACAATGTGATGCCCAAACCCTCTATTTATAGGATGGCATTAAGGTAATACAAAAGGATGTCATGAACATGGTATTAACTATTGAGATCATGGAGGAGGTTATGGAGTTGTGGGAGTTACAACCATAATGGTAAGTGGGGGCTTAATGGAGAAGAGTAGTGGGAGTAACTTCTTTAGGAGTTATAGACATCCACTATAATATATAATATTTCATACCATACCGGTAATTTTTTACCCCCTTATTTTTATTTGAAGTTAATAAAAATCAAAATTTAGAAGATTTTTGTCACGACCCCAAAACCAACCCGGTCGTGATGGCGCCTATCATGATACTAGGCCAGCCGACACAATCCCAAATCAAACCAATATTTCATAATAAAGACGTTTGAAGCTAGTAATTCATAAAAAATTCATAACATGAGTCTAAATAATAAGTGCGGAAGAAATATAAGCCAGACATCGGGGTGTCACAAGTCACGAGCATCTACTAAAGACTGTCTGAATACAACTAAGACTATCACAGTCTGGAAAATACTAATATAGTCTAAGGAAGATAAGAGGGAGAAGAGCAAGGCTGCGATCGCCATGCAGCTACCTTGCCGACTCTGGGTATCCACGACGGATGAACGATCAGCACTCGCTATCACGACCCGCAACTCCTGGATCTGCGCGCAAGGTGCATGGAGTAATGTGAGTACGCCAACTCAGTAAGTAATAAAAGTAAATAAAGACTGAGCAGTAAGAAACACATAAATCGACGTCATAACACCACAGTAAGTACAATATGTTTCCAAAACAGTTTATAAATCAAATCATCTCCTTAAAATCCAATTTCTGTAAAAATCCTTTGGAAAATGTCTTTTTAACAGTTTCAACTGAAGCCCAATGAAGTTTAGAGTAAAAATGACGAAAATCATAAATAACATGTATCATAAACCGCCCTTGGGCATAACATCGCTTAGAATCAGCACCTCGGGCAACCCCACAACCACTCGAAATCAGCCCCTCGGGCACAACATGAATCAAGAACAGCCCCTCGGGCAACATCATAACACTCACTCAAGGTACCCGCGCTCACTGGGGGTGTACAGACTCTGGAGGGGCTCCTACAGCCCAAGCGCTATAACATGCCATCTCGTGGCATAATAAATTAGGCCCTCGGCCTCTCATATATCATAAATCAGTACAACATGCTGCGACGCGCAGCCCGATCCCATGATATCCTCACAACACAGGCCCTCGGCCTTACTCAGTCAGAAACCTCTCAAGTCACTCGGGCTAACAGTAAAACATGGTGCTCAGCCCAAAATATCATTATGCATCAAATCAGAGTAATAAGACTGAGTTATGAAATCAGTAAAAAACATAGCATGACTACAGATATTAAATCAAAACAGTGAGGATTAGTAGTAAAAAGCCCCTAAGGGTCCAAACAGCTTGGTACGAGGCCCAAATATGACATCCAGCCCACAACATAGTAATACTTTCTAAAATACATAAGTATCAAATAGTTTCCAGTCAAATACGCAACTTAATAGTTGCTACGGACGGACCAAGTCACGATCCCCAACGGTGCACGCCCTCACCCTCGTCATCTAGCGTGTGCATCTCCTCAAAGTAGTGAAACAATGTGAAATCCGGGGTTTCATACCCTCAGAACATGATTTACAGTCATTACTTACCTCAAACAGGACAAAACTCTAACCCGCGATGCCCTTGCCTCTCGACTCGGTCTCCAAATGCTCAGAATCGAACCAAAATCAGTATATTATCATCAATATACGCTAAAGGAACGAATTCCACATGAAAATAATCAAATTAAACCAGAAATCCCGAAGTGGACTCAAACCCAGCCCTCGGGCCCACGTCTCGGAATCCAACAAAAATTACAAAACTAGAAACTCCTTTCGCTCCTGAGTCTACACATATCAAGACCATCAAAATCGGACCTCAAATACCCATTCAAAGCTCTCCAAAACTCAAGCCCTAAACCTTCAACTTCACCCCAAAATTCCCCACTAATTTCATGATTAGGTAGTGGAAAAATCATCACCAACACAAAATACAAGGCCCAAGTAACTTACATCAATGAAACCCCTCGATTCCCTCTTGAAATCATAGCTTGGAGCTCCAAAATCGTCCAAAAATGGTGGAAGAATGACTGAAATTCGCGAAGGGGAACTTATATACTTTCTGCCTAGAACTTCTGCATCTACGGTCCAAATCTCGTACCTGCGCAACTGCTTCTGCGGTCCAATCAACCGCACCTGCGGTTCGCCGGTTTACACTTAAATGACTAGGACCGCATCTACGCCCCAGTCACCGCACCTGCGGTGCCGCAGATGCGTCCAAAAAACTGCATCTACGGTTCTTCTCCTAATGGACAAAACTCCGCATCTGCGATCCCCTTATCGTATCTGCGACCTCGCACCTGTGATCCCCAATTCGCATGTAATGACTTGGCTGGTCGTTTCATGAGTTACCGCCCCGTTTCCCCCATTTTTGCTTCTTATTGTCTTGTTCAACTGTATTATGTGTTATCGGGTTAGTTGGCTCGGGTTCGGAGAGGTTTTGGTAAGATTTGAGACACTTAGTCTCTTTTAAGGAAGCTTAAGTTGGAAAAAGTCAACCGAATGTTGACTTATGTGAAATAGGGCTCGGATGTGAATTTCGATGATTTGGATAGCTTCGGGAGGTGATTTGGGACTTAGGAGTGTGATCGGAATGTGTTTTGGAGGTCCGGAGTAGATTTAGTCTTGAATTGGCGAAATTGGAATTTTGGCATTTTCCGGTTGATTGGTGAGATTTTGATATAAGGGTCGGAATGGAATTCCGAAAGTCTTCTGCGCCAGGTGCGTCTGCTAGTCATTCTGGTGCTAGGGGTCCTCTTCAGTCCCCCTCTCTGGCACCAGGGAGTTGTTATGAGTGTGGAGAGTTGGGACATATGTGGAGGCAGTGTCCTCGCCGCCTTGGGGGTTCATCTCAGCAGAGGGGTCAGCCATCGGCTTCGGCACCAGTTACTTCACTATCCACCCAGCCCCTAGGGGTGGAGGACAGTCATCTAGGGTCGCCCAAGAGGGGGAGGTCGATCTGGTGGTGGTCAGGCCCATTTCTATGCTCTTCCAGCTAGGCCTGATGCGGTTGCTTCATATGCGGTGATTACAGGTATTATCTCAGTCTGCCGTAGAGATGCTTCTGTGTTATGTGTCATTTTACTTTGCCCATTATTTGGATACGCCCTGCGAGTCTCTCGTTTTTTCTGTTCATGTCTCTACTCCGGTGGACGATACTATTGTGGTAGACCGGGTGTACCGATCGTGTTTTGTGTCTATTGGGGGTCTAGAGACCTGAGTGGATCTTCTGTTGTTATGTATGGTAGACTTCGATGTGATATTGGGCATGGATTGGTTATCCCCGTGCCGGGCTATTCTGGACTGTCATGCCAAGACAGTGACGTTAGCTATGCCGGGTGTGCCACGGATTGAGTGGCGAGGTCTGTCCGATTATGTTCCCAGCAGGGTAATCTCATTCTTGAAGGCCCAGCGTATGGTTGGGAAAGGTTGTCTTTCATACTTAGCATTTGTGAGTGATGTCAATACAGAGACTCCCAACATTGAATCTGTTCCGGTTGTATGGGATTTTCCAGATGTGTTTCCTGCAGACCTGCCGGGCATGCCACCGGACAGAGATATCGATTTTGGAATTGATCTGGTGCCGGGCACTCAGCCCATTTCTATTCCACCGTATCGTATGGCACCAGCGGAGTTGAAGGAGTTAAAGGAGCAGCTTCAGGAACTCCTTGATAAGGGGTTTATCCGGCCTAGTGTGTCACCTTGGGGTGCACCTGTTCTATTTGTGAAGAAAGAAGGATGGCACGATGAGGATGTCCATTGATTACAGACAGTTGAACAAAGTAACAATCAAGAACAAGTAACCTCTGCCTCGTATCGATGATTTGTTCGACCAGCTTCAGGGAGCGAGGGTGTTCTCCAAGATTGATCTTCGCTCAGGGTATCACCAACTAAAGATCATGGACTCGGATATTCTTAAGACAACTTTCAGGACCCGATATGGTCACTATGAGTTCCTTGTGATGTCTTTTGGGCTGACCAATGCCCCAACAACGTTCATGCATTTGATGAACAGCGTATTCTGGCCTTATCTCGACTCGTTCGTTATTGTTTTTATTGATGATATTCTGGTATACTCACGTAGTCAGGGGGAGCACGCGGAGCATTTGAGAGTGGTGTTGCAGAGGTTGAGAGAGGAGAAGCTTTATGCAAGGTTCTCCAAATGCGAGTTTTGACTCAGTCAGTGGCTTTCTTGGGGCACGTGGTGTCCAGCGCGGGTATTCAAGTTTATCCGAAGAAGATAGAGGCGGTACAGAGTTGGCCCAGACCGTCCTCAGCCACAGAGATTCGCAACTTCCTTGGTTTGGCGGGTTATTACCGCCGGTTTGTTCAGGGATTTTCATCTATCGCATCGCCCTTGACCAAGTTGACTCAGAAGGGTGCTCCATTTCAGTGGTCTGATGAGTGTGAGGAGAGCTTCCAGAAGCTCGAGACCGCCTTGACCACAGTTCCAGTATTAGTGTTGCCATCAGCTTCAGGTTCATACACAGCGTATTGTGATGATCCGAGAGTGGGTATTGGGTGTGTATTGATGCAAGAGGGTAGAGTTATTGCTTATGCTTCTCGTCAGTTAAAGCCCCATGAGAAGAACTACAGTGTTCACGATTTGGAGTTGGCTGCCATTGTTCATGCATTGAAGATTTGGATGCATTATCTGTATGGTGTGTCTTGCGAGGTATTTACTGATCATCGTAGCCTCCAGCACTTGTTCAAGCAGAAGGATCTCAATTTGAGGCAGCGGAGATGGTTGGAGCTGCTAAAGGATTATGACATTACTATCTTGTATCATCCGGGGAAGGCCAATGTGGTGGCTGACCCTTTTAGCCGGAAGGCGGTGAATATGGGGAGTCTGGCATATATTCCTGTCGGGGAGAGACCTCTTGCAGTTGATGTTCAGGCCTTGGCCAATCGGTTTGTGAGACTGGATATCTCAGAGCCCAGTCAGGTATTAGCTAGTGTGATTTTTCGGTCTTCTTTATACGATCGCATCAGAGAGCGCGAGTATGATGATCCTCATTTGCTTGTCCTTAAGGACAGGGTTCAGAACGATGATGCCAGAGATGTGACCATTGGTGATGATGGGGGTATTGAGGATGCATGGCCGGATATGCGTGCCCAATGTGGATGGTCTTCGGGAGTTGATTCTAGAGGAGGCTCATAGATCACGGTATTCTATTCATCCGGGTGCCGCGAAGATGTATCAGGATCTGAGACAGCATTATTGGTGGAGGAGAATGAAGAAGGACATTGTGGGGTTTGTAGCTCGCTGTCTTAACTGTCAGCAGGTGAAGTATGAGCATCAGAGACCGGGTGGCTTGCTTCAGCGGATGGATATTCCATAGTGGAAGTGGGAGCGGATCACCATGGACTTTGTAGTTGGGCTCCCATGGACTTTGAAGAAGTTCGATGCTATTTGGGTGATTGTGGATCGGCTGACCAAGTCCGCGCACTTCATTCCTATCTGTACCACCTATTTTTTAGAGCGGTTGGCAGAGATATATATCCGGGAGATTGTTCGTTTGCACGGTGTCCCAGTTTCCATCATTTCAGATAGGGGCACTCAGTTTACCTTGCAGTTTTGGAGGTTTGTGCAGCGAGAGTTGAGTACTCAGGTTGAGTTGAGCACAGCTTTTCACCCTCAGACGGACGGGAAGTTCGAGCGCACTATTCAGATATTGGAGGACAAGTTGCGCTCTTGTGTCATTGATTTTGGAGGGTCATGGGATCAGTTTCTACCGCTCGCAGAGTTCACTTATAACAACAGTTACCAGCCGAGTATTCAGATGGCTCCATATGAGGCTTTGTATGGGAGACGATGTAGATCTCCGGTTGGTTGGTTTGAGCCGGGTGAGGCTAGGCTATTGGGTACAAACTTAGTGTAGGATGCTTTAGACAAGGTGAAGGTGATTCAGGAGAGGCTTCGTACTGCGCAGTCAAGACAAAAGAGTTATGCCGACAGGAAGGTTCGGGATGTGTCCTACATGGTTGGTGAAAAGGTTCTGTTGAAGGTTTCACCCATGAAGGGTGTTATGAGATTTGGGAAGAAAGGTAAATTGAGTCCTCGGTTCATTGGGCCTTTTGAGGTACTTCAGAGGATTGGGGAGGTGGCTTATGAGCTTGCTTTGCCACCCAGCTTGTCGAGTGTGCATCCGGTATTTCATGTTTCTATGCTCTGGAAGTATATTGGGGATCCGTCTCATGTTTTGGACTTCGGCACGGTTCAGTTAGATGATGATTTGACTTGTGATGTGGAGCCAGTAGCTATATTGGAGCGAAATGTTCGAAAGTTGAGGTCAAAGGATATAGCTTCAGCGAAAGTGCAGTGGAGAGGTCAGCCCATGAAGGAGGCTACCTGGGAGACCGAGCGAGAGATGCGGAGTAGATATCCTCACCTATTCGAGGCTTCAGGTATGTTTCTTGACTCGTTCGAGGACGAACGTTTGTTTAAGAAGGGGAGGATGTAACGACCCAGCCGGTCGTTTCATGAGTTACCGCCCCATTTCCCCCATTTTTGCTTCTTGTATTCTTGTTCAACTGTATTATGTGTTATCGGGTTTGGTTGGCTCGGGTTCGGAGAGGTTTTGGTAAGGTTTGAGACACTTAGTCTCTTTTAAGAAAACTTAAGTTGGAAAAAGTCAACCGGATGTTGACTTATGTGAAATAGGGCTTCGATGTGAATTTCGATGATTTGGATAGCTTTGGGAGGTAATTTGGGACTTAGGAGTGTGATTGGAATGTGTTTTGGAGGTCCGGAGTAGATTTAGGCTTGAATTGGCGAAATTGGAATTTTGGCGTTTTTCGGTTGATAGGTGAGATTTTGATATAGGGGTCGGAATGGAATTCCGAAAGTTTCAGTAGGTCCGCTGTGTCATTTGGGATGTGTGTGCAAAATTTCAGATCATTCGGACGTGGTTTGATAGACTTTTTGATCAAAAGCGTTTTTTGCAAGATTTTGGAACTTTAGGCTTGAATTTGATGTGATTTGGTTGATTCGATATTGTTTGAGGTGTTTTGAAGATTGGTACAAGTTTGGATAGTGGTATGTGACTTGTTTGTGCCTTTGGTTGAGGTTCCGGGGGTCGGGTTTGGTTAATTTCGGGATTCGTGTCGTATTTTTATTATTTTTGCATGGGCTTCGTTCCCTTAGCATGTTTTGACGTTATGATTCTGATTTTGGTTAGATTCGACATGAGTTGAGGCCGAGACGAGAGGCAAAGGCGTCGTGGGCTAGAGATTGGACCGGATAGAGGTAAGTAATGATTGTAGATGTTGTTCTGAGGGTATGAAACCCCGGAATTCACATCGTTGTGCTATTTTAAGGTGATGCACACGCTTGGTGACGAGCGTGGGGTCGTGCACTATTGGGGATTGTGACTTAGTCCATCCCATATGACTATTTAATTGCGTATTTGATTGAAAACTTTCAGTTATTATCATGTTTTGGGCTGAATGCCATATGTGGGCCTCGTGCCAGGATTTTTACTGTTATTCCTCACTATTTTGACTTAGTATTTGTAATCAGTCATGCTATATTCTATTGTTTTCACAACTCATCTGTCTTTACTCATTTTCGATATTTTTAAATGATATTTTTGGGCTGAGCCTCATGTTTTACTGATGCTCGTGTGGCTTGTGAGATTCTGACTGATTAAGGCCGAGGGCCTGTGTTGTGAGGATACTATGGGATCGGGCTGCACGCCGCAGCATGTGGTACTGATTGTGATATATGAGAGGCCGATGGCCAGATTTATTATGCCACGAGGTGGCTTGTGATTTATATGAGGCCGAGAGCCTGTTAATTATGCCACGAGATGGCTTATTATTGCGCTTGGGCCGTAAGGGGCCCCTCCCGGAGTCTGTACACCCCAGTGAGCGCGGGTACCCAGTTTGTGATGTGATATAGCCCGAGGGGCTGATGTTGTTCCATGTTGTTGCCCGAGGGGCTGATACGAGTGATTGTGAGATAGCTCGAGGGGCTGGTTCTATTGGTATTTTTTCCCGAGGGGCTGTTTGTTGTTTCTATATTTTATACCGGTTTTCATTCACTCGTTTGAACTGCTAAAAGATGTTTTAAAAATGGTTTTACTGAATTAAGAAGTTTTTATGAGTTTTTTACTATTTACTGCGTTGTGTTGGTTTTACACTGCCTCGCTGTAGCATTTTGCTGTGTATTTACGTGTTTTCTTATCGCTCAGCTGCCTTTACTTTTATTACTTACTGAATTGGCATACTCACATTACTCCCTGCACCTCTGTGTGCAGATTCAGGAGTCTCAGGTCACGCTAGTGAGGGTTGATTTGCTTCCAGCAGGCTTATTCGGAGTTGACTAGGTAGCTGCTCGGCGTTCGCAGCCCAGTGCTTCTCCTTCCTATTTTCATTTCGTTGTCCTAGTTTCGTAATAGACTATGTTGTCTTTTTCATACTCTTAGACGGATTTTAGATGCTCATGACTGGTGATACCCCGATGTCGGGCTGTGTTTTGTTTCCGCAGTTGATATATTTCACTTTGTTTTGGGATTTATCATTATTAATGACTTGATTATGAATCATTATATCTGTTAATTAAACTTGGGGGTTTGTGTCGGCTGGCCTTGTCTTCACGAGAGGCGCCATCACGACCGGGTCCGGGTTTAGGGCCGTGACACCGCAGGTGCGGAAATGACAGAAGCAGCAAAATCAGTAGCATCAACATAATGCCAAACTTTCCGTCAACCACCTAAATTCATCCCGAGGCCCTCGGGACCTCAACCAAACATGCTAAGAAGTCACATATCACCATTCAAACTTATTCCAACATTCGGAACACTCAAAACAATATCAAAACACCAAATCACCCTCGGATTCAAGCCTAAGGATTTCCAAACTTCCGAATTTCGCAAATGACGCCAAAACCTATCAAACCTCATCCGAATGACCTGAAATTTTGCACACATGTCACAAATGACACAACGGACCTATTCCAATTTCCGGAATTCCATTCTAACCCCAATATCAAGATTTCCACTGTCGACCGGAAAATGCCAAATTCCCAATTTTGCCAATTCAAGCCTAAATCTACCACGGACATCCAAATTACATTTCGAACATGCTCCTAAGTCCAAAATCACCTAACGAAGCTATCCGATCCATCATAATTCACATCCGAGACCTTCTACACATAAGTCAACATCCGGTTGACTTTTCCAACTTAAGCTTCCGAATAAGAGACTAAGTATCTCATTCCACTCCACGAACACTCCGAACACAAAACAACCAACACGATACGATGAAATACAGCTTAACAACACATAAAGAAGCAGAAATAGGGGAAATGGGGCTGTAACTCATGAAACGACCGGCCGGGTCTTTACATCCTACCCCTCTGAAACAAACGTTCGTCCTCGAACGAGTCAAGAAACATACCTGAAGCCTCAAATAGGTGTGGATATCTGCTCCGCATCTCCTGCTCGGTCTCCCAAGTAGCTTCCTCCACGGGCCGGCCTCTTCACTACACTTTCACTGAAGCTATATCCTTTGATCTCAACTTTCGGAACTGCTGCTCCAAAATAGCCACTGGCTCCACATCATAAGTCAAATCACCATCTTACTAAACCGTGCTGAAATCCAAAACATGAGACGGATCGCCAATTTACTTCTGGAGCATAGAAACATGAAATATCGAATGCACACTCGACAAGATAGGTGGCAAAGCAAGCTCGTAAGCCACCTCCCCAATCCTCCGAAGCACCTCAAAAGGCCCAATGAACCGAGGACTCAATTTTTTCCTTCTTCCCAAATCTCATAACACCCTTCATGGGTGAAACCTTCAGTAGAACCTTCTCCCTAACCATGTATGACATATCACGAACCTTCCTGTCAGCATAACTCTTTTGTCTCGGCTGCGCTGTACGAAGCCGCTCCTGAATCACTTTCACCTTGTCCAAAGCATCCTGTACCAAGTCTGTACCCAAAAGTCTAGCCTCACCCGAATCTCACCAACCTACTGGAGATCTACATCGTCTCCTATATAATGCCTCATATGGAACCATATGAATACTCGACTAATAACTGTTGTTATATGCAAACTCTGCGAGCGGTAGAAACTGATCCCAGGAACCCCCAAAATCAATGACACAAGCGCGCAACATGTCCTCCAATATCTGAATAGTGCGCTCGAACTGTTCGCTCGTCTGAGGGTGAAAAACTGTGCTCAACTCAACCTGAGTACCCAACTCTCGCTGCACGGCTCTCCAAATCTGCGAAGTGAACTGAGTACCTCTGTCTAAACTGATGGAAACTGGGACACCATGCAGGCGAACAATCTCCCGGATATAAATCTCAGCTAACCGCTCTGAAGAATAGGTAGTACACACATGAATGAAGTGCGCAGACTTGGTCAGCCGATCTACAATCACCCAGATAACATCGAACTTCCTCAAAGTCCGTGGTGTCCAACTATAAAATCCATGGTGATCCGCTCCCACTTCCACTCTGGAATATCCATATGCGAAGCAATCCACCCGGTCTCTGATGCTCATATTTCACCTGTTGACAATTGAGACACCGAGCTACAAATCCCACTATATCTTTCTTCATTCTTCCCCACCAGTAGTGCTGTCTCAAATCCTGATACATCTTTGCGGCACCCGGATGGATGGAATACCGCGAGCTATGGGCCTCCTCTAGAATCAACTCCCGAAGCCCATGTACATTGGGCGCACATATCCGGCCCTGCATCCTCAATACCCCATCATCACCAATAGTCACATCTCTGGCATCGTCGTGCTGAACTCTGTCCTTCAGGACAAGAAAATGAGGATCATCATACTGGCGCTCTCTGATGCGATCAAACAAGGAAGACCGAGAAACCACACAAGCTAAGACCCAACTGGGCTCCCATATATCCAACCTCACAAACTGATTGCCCAAGGCCTGAACATCATCTGCAAGAGGTCTCTCCCCAATAGGAATATACGCTAAACTGCCCATACTCACCGCCTTCCTACTCAAGGCATCGGTCACTACATTGGCCTTCCCCGGATGGTACAAGATAGTAATATCATAGTATTTAGCAGCTCCAACCATCTTCGCTGCCTCAAATTGAGATCCAACAAGTGCTGGAGGCTACGATGATTAGTAAACACCTCACAAGACACACCATAGAGATAATGCCTCCAAATCTTCAATGCGTGAACAATGGCAGCCAACTCTAAATGGTGAACACGGTAGTTCTTCTCATGGGGCTTCAACTAACGAGAAGCATAAGCAATCACTCTACCCTCCTGCATCAACACACACCCAATACCAACTCTAGAAGAATCATAATATACCGTATATGAACCTGAAGCTGATGGCAAAACTAACACTGGAGCTGTGGTCAAGGCAGTCTTGAGCTTCTGGAAGCTCGCCTCACACTCATCCGACCACCTGAAAGGAGCACCCTTTTGAGTAAATTTGGTCAAGGGTGATGCAATAGATGAAAATCCCTGAACGAACCGACGGTAATAACCCGCCAACCCAAGGAAGCTGCGAATCTCTGTGCCTCTATCTTCTTCGGATCAACCTGAATACCCTCACTGCACACCACGTGCCCCAAGAAAGCCACGGAACTGAGCCAAAAGTCACACTTGGAGATTTTTGCATAAAGCTTCTCCTCCCTCAACCGTTGCAATACAACTCTCAAATGCTCAGTGTGCTCCTCCTAACTACGCGAGTACACTGGAATATCATCAATGAACATAATAACAAACGAGTTGAGATAGGGCCAAAACACGCTGTTCATCAAATGCATGAACGTTGTTGGGCATTGGTCAGCCCAAAAGACATACAAGGAACTCATAATGACCATATCGGGTCCTGAAAGCTGTATTAAGAATATCCGAGTCCCTGATCTTCAACTGGTGATACCCCGACCAGAGATCAATTTTGGAGAACACCCTTGCTCCCTTAAGCTGGTCAAATAAATCATCGATACGAGGCAAAGGATACTTGTTCTTGATTGTGACTTTGTTCAACTGCCTGTAATCAATGCACATCCTCATCGTTCCATCCTTCTTCTTCACCAATAGAACAGGCGCACCCCAAGGCGACACACTAGGCTGAATAAACCCCTTATCAAGGAATTCCTGAAGCTGCTCCTTCAACTCCTTCAACTTCGCCGGTGCCATACGAT
The DNA here is from genome assembly GCF_001879085.1 of Nicotiana attenuata. Lineage (NCBI taxonomy): Eukaryota > Viridiplantae > Streptophyta > Magnoliopsida > Solanales > Solanaceae > Nicotiana > Nicotiana attenuata. The sequence goes on from NW_017671678.1 coordinate 229,202, forward strand.
ACTGTGGAATAGAAATGGGCTGAGTTCCCGGCACCAAATCAATACCAAAATCAATATCCCTATGCGGTGGCATGCCCAACAGGTCTGCAGGAAACACATCTGGAAAACCCCTCACTACCGGGACTAAATCAATGGTAGGAGTCTCTGCACTGACATCCCTCACGAAGGCCAAGTAAGAAAGGCAACCCTTCCCAATCATCCGGTGGGCCTTCAAAAATAAAATCACCCTACTGGGAATATAATCCATCGAACCTCGCCACTCAATCTTTGGCACACCCAGCATGGCTAATGTCACTATCTTAGCATGATAGTCAAAATAGCACGACATGGAGATAACCAATCCATGCCCAATATCATATCAAAATCCACCATACAAAGCAACAGAAGGTCCACTCGGGTCTCCAAACCCCCAATAGTCACCACACATGACCGATATACGCGGTCCACAACAATAGTATCGCCCACCGGAGTAGATACACGAACAGATGAAATAAGAGACTCACGGGGCGAATCCAAATAATGAGCAAAATATGATGACACATACGAAAAAGTGGAACCAGGATCAAATAACATAGAGACATCTCTGTGGCAGACTGAGACAATACCTGTAATCACAGCATCTGAAGCAATAACATCTATTTTGGCTGGGAGTGCATAGAAACGGGCCTTACCACTACCTGATCGATCTCCCCCTCTAGGGCGATCTCTAGCTGACTGTCCTCCACCTCTAGCTGACTGGGTGGGTGGTGAAGTAATTGGTGCTGAAGTCGATGGCTGACTCCTCTGCTGAGGCGGACCCCCATGACGACGAGGACACTGCCTCCACATATGCCCCAACTCTCCACACTCATAACAACCCCCTGGTGCTGGAGGCGGGACTGAAGGGAACCCCTGGCACCGGGATGACTAGCAGAAGAACCTGGCATGGAAGAGCCCTGAGCTGATGGAGCACGGGACGAACTCTGGGCTGGAAGGGCACTAAGTGATGAATGGACCTGATGAGAACTATGAGAACCATGGCCCGATGATGCCCCACGGTAAACTAGGCGAGCTGACTGAGCATGTCTGAATGGACGGCCTCTGGCGTGCTGAAACTAACCCCCATGAGGAGCACCACTGAATCCACCCTGACCACGAGGCCTCTTGGCCTCCCTCTCAACCCTCTCCTAACCACGAACCATCTCAAGTTATCGAGCTATATCAACAACCTCATCGAAAGTAGCACCAGATATTCTCTCTGATCATAAGCAACCGAAGATAAAAATCGAGGCCATCTATTAACCACCCAATCCTCTCTCGGTCTGTGGGAACCAACCAGACCGCATGACGAGCCAACTCGGAAAACCACATCTCATACTGTGTAACAGACCTATCACCCTGTCAAAGCTGCTCGAACTTCCTGCGCAGCTCCTCTCGACGAGACTCGGGTACAAATTTCTCCAGAAAGAGAGCGGAGAACTGCTGCCAAGAAAGGGGTGCTGCGCCAACCGACCTACGCCTCTCGTAAGCCTCCCACCAACTAAGTGCAGCCCTAGAGAACTGGAAAGTAGTGAATGAGACCCCACTGGTCTCCAGAATACCTGCGGTCCGAAGCATCCTCTGACACTTATCCAAGAAACCCTATGCATCCTCACCCTCAGCACCACTAAATGACGGAGGCTGGAGTCTACCAAACCTCTCCAATCTGCGTTGCTCGTCCTCTGGCATAACAGGAGCTACATAGTCCTGAGCAGCTGCAACCGGCTGGGCTGGAGGTGCCCCTGGTGTCTGAAGTCCGTATACGACCTGCCCAGGTGTGCGAGCGACCGGAGTTTGAGTGCCTCCCCCGGCCTGAGAAGTAGCTGCGGCCGTAGTAGCTGAGACCGCCCGAGCCAGGCCAATGCACACTGATAGAATCTGGGCTAGGGCCTCCTGAAGGCCTAGGATAACAATAGGCACAGCCGGTGTCTGAGCTGGTCCTGCTGGAGCATCCGCAATTGGGACCTGATCGTGAACTGGGCGACTGGTGGATCTGCAGGTGCAACCCTAGCTTCTCTGCGGGCTACACCTCTGCCCCTACAAGGGCCTTGACCGCGACCTCGGCCTCTAGTGGCCCCAACTAGTGGTACTGGTGGTCGTTTGTCCTGACCGGTAGCACGTGTCCTCACCATCTGTGAGAGAATAGAAAAACAGAAGTTTAGTTACCAGAATCAACAGATTCGCACGACAAGAATTCAAGAATGTGAAGTTTTTCCTAAAGGTTCTACAGCCTCTCGAAGATAAGTACATACGTCTCCGTACCGATCCGCAAGACTCTACTAAACCTGCTCATGACTCGCGAGACCTATGTAACCTAGGCTCTGATACTAACTTGTCACGACCCCAAAACCAATCCGATCGTGATGGCGCCTATCATGAAACTAGGCTGGCCAACACAATCCCAAATCAAACCAATATTTCATAATAAAGACGTTTAAAGCTAGTAATTCATAAAAATTTCATAACATGAGTCTAAATAACAAGTGTGGAAGAAACATAAGCCTGACATCGGGGTGTCACAAGTCATGAGCATCTACTAAGGACTGTCTAAATACAACTAAGACTATCAAATTCTGGAAAATACTAATATAGTCTAAGGAAGATAAGAGGGAGAAGAGCAAGGCTGCGATCGCCATGCAACTACCTTGCCGACTCCGGGTATCCGCGACGGACGAACGATCAGCGCTTGCTATCACGACCCGCAACTCCTGCATCTGCACGCAAGGTGCAGGGAGTAATGTGAGTACGCCAACTCAGTAAGTAATAAAAGTTAATAAAGACTAAGCAGTAAGACACATATAAATCCACGTCGTAACACCACAGTAAGTACAGTATGTTTCCAAAACAGTTTATAAATCAAATCATCTTGTTAAAATCCAATTTCAGTAAAAATCCTTTGGAAAATGTCTTTTTAACAGTTTCAACAGAAGTCCAATGAAGTTTAGAGTAAAAATGATGAAAATCATAAATAGCATATATCATAAACCGCCCCTCGGGCATAGCATCACTCAGAATCAGCCCCTCGGGCAACCTCACAACTACTCGAAATCAGCCCCTCGAGCACAACATGAATCAAGAGCAGCCCCTCGGGCAACATCATAACACTCACTTAGGGTACCCGGACTCACTGGGGGTGTACAGACTCCGGAGGGGCTCCTACAGCCCAAGCGCTATAACAGGCCATCTTGTGGCATAATAAATTAGGCCCTCGGCCTCTCATATATCATAAATCAGTACAACATGCTGCGACGCGTAGCCCGATCCCATGATATCCTCATAATACAGGCCCTCGGCCTTACTCAGTCAGAAACCTCTCAAGCCACTCGGGCTAACAGTAAAACAGGGTGCTCAGCGCAAAATATCATTTTATGCATCAAATCAGAGTAAACAAGACTGAGTTATGAAATTAGTAAAAAAAAAAACATAGCATGACTGAGTACAGATATTAAATCAAAACAGTGAGGATTAGTAGTAAAAAGCCCCTAAGGGTCCAAACAGCTTAGCACGAGGTCCAAATATGGCATCCAGCCCACAACATAGTAATACTTTCTAAAATACATAAGTATCAAATAGTTTCCAGTCAAATACGCAACTTAATAGTTGCTACGGGACGGATCAAGTCACGATCCCCAATGGTGCATGCCCTCACGCTCGATATCTAGCGTGTGCATCTCCTCAAAGTAGTGAAACGATGTGAAATCCGGGGTTTCATACCATCAGGACAAGATTTACAGTCATTACTTACCTCAAACCGGGCAAAACTCTAACCCGCGATACCCTTGCCTCTCGACTCGGCCTCCAAATGCTCCAAATCTAACCAAAATCAGTATATTATCATCAATATACGCTAAAGGAACGAATTCCACACAAAAATAATCAAATTAAACCAAAAATCCTGAATTGGACTCATACGCGGCCCCTCGGGCCCACGTCTCGGAATCCAACAAAAATTACAAAACTAGAAACTCCTTTCACTCCCGAGTCTATACATATCAAAACCATCAAAATCGGAGCTCAAATGGCCCCTCAAATCCCCAATCAAAGCTCTCCAAAATAAACCTTCAACTTCACCCCAAATTCCCCACTAATTTCTTGATTAGGTAGTGGAAAAATCATCACCAACACAAAATACAAGTCCCAAGTAGCTTACCTCACTGAAAACCCTTGATTCCGTCTTGAAATCACAGCTTGGAGCTCCAAAATCATCAAAAAATGGTGGAAAAATGACTGAAATTCGCGAAGGAGAACTTATATACTGTCTGCCCAGAACTTCCGCATCTGCGGTCCAAATCTCGCACCTGCGCAACCGCTTCTGCGGTCCAACCAACCGCACCTGCGGTTTCCACTTAAACGACCAGGACTGCATCTGCGCCCCAGTCACCGCACCTACGGTGTCGCAGATGCGTCCAAATAACCGCATCTGCGGTTCTTCTCCTGATGGCCAAAACTCCGCATCTGCGATCCTCTAATCACATCTGTGACCTCGCACCTGCGGTCCCCAATCCGGAGGTGCGGAAATGACTGTTGCGCCCCCTTTTTCTTGCGAATCGGGTTTCGACATTTCTGGGACAACTCCTTTTGAGAGGGTAGGGAATTGGGATTGAAAGAGTCGCCACCTAACGGATTAAGGTGTGTTAGGGCACCTAGAGCAGATAACTCATGTTGTACTAGTTTACATCACTAGAGATCGGGTAAGGGCTCGAAATTACCTTGGGGGGAAGGTGTTAGGCATCCCTCGAGGTCCACAATGGTGGGTCCCGGCCGAACTTAACTTATGAATTAGTCTAATAAAGAAGCGAGAGGAATATTTATTAGGGATGGGGGCGTCCTAAATTTTTTATCCTAAAGGATCAGCCCATGCAACATAAATAATACTTCGTAACTCCCTCAATTCGGGGTGTTACTCATATTATTCAGTGGGCACAGACTATCATCTCCTGCTACCCGATTACTATCTTTAAGTTGTTAGCTAAAGCATTCTAATTGTCTCTAGTTCGATCCCTATGCGTGCACTACCCGTCCCTTACCTATGGCCCTGGAGGTATTAGGACCTCTATTTGGGATAGTTCTAGACCAAGCCTAGGTTACTCAAAAATGTAAAAGACTAAGCGACAAACAAAATATATTAGGACTTGCAAGTATGAAGCAAATAAGGGCTAACGTTAACCTCCGCACAAAAACAGCAGATGCACGCAATTAATTAACAACCTTTATCGATCTTAAAAAAACTTATAGGCAAGATATCTATGCGAGAAGACAGATGTACAGAAACAATTTCATTAAGGCGAGTGTCTAAACCTGTTATTTGCCTACTGATTTTTTTCCGCATGGTCTGGGCAGTTCAGGTAGTAATACATCACAATTATAAATCCAGAATTATTATGTCCTACAAGTATATTGCCTAAGTGATTGCCAAGGGTGATTGTATTCAGAATCAATTAATAGAATCCTATAGGCATGATTGCTACGGGTTTGATGATTACATGCCTATAGACATGATTTCTAGGTGTAGCACTGACTTTAACTTACAGAGATTGGTTATATTCTCTTTTAATCCTGTAGACATGATCTCTAACTGTTGTACTTACTTAAGTCCTATAGGCATGATTTCTAGGTTTGAAACTGGTTTTAGTCCTATATGCATGGTACCTACTACTGAATTAATTTAAATCCTATAGGCATAATTTCTAATTGATTTTTTTCATCCTATAGGCATGATTTCTACGAGCTGTGTATGGGAAAAAATTACCCAGATTGCCAGAAAATTGATCAAATCAAACATCGAGGTCCTATAGGCATGATTGCTAATGCATATTTGTTGGATTGATAGATCCTATGAGCAGGATTTCTAATATGCATTTTAATGTCAACCCCATAGGCAAGACTTCTAATATGCAAACACAGAATTAACACCATCAATGAAAATCCTATAGGCAGGATTTCTAAGCACAGTATAGAACTCATACAGTTTTTACCAAATGAACAGAATTGACAGCATAACTAAATCCTATAGGCAGGATTTCTACCCGGTTTAGCAAAAGGAAATAACAAAACCCCCAGCTTTACTAAATATCCCTAAATCTGTTATTACAAAGTTATTACAGACCAGAATAGCAAATAAATTACATAATAGTAATGAGCACTATAGGGAGCCTTCGTTAGGCCCAAATAAACCTGGGAACCAGGCCTTCCAACCATAACAACTTTGAGGCACAACATAGTGATTCATCCATAGCACATTGGAACCAGGTTTCCAGTGTGTCAAAGTTCCCAAGGGCCTCAGGGATCCAGGGCAATGCTCACACCAGAATCATACATTCAGAAGATAGCTCATAAGAGATTGGAAAACCAGTCTCCAATGTGTCAGAGTTCACAGGAGTCTCATGGGGACTCTGAGTAGTGCTCACATTGGAGTGGGTGAGAACCTAAGGGACTAAGAGTGGGGTTTTTTAAAATCAGTACATAAAAAGAGGTAAGGGGCGAAGGTTTTAAAACAGTTTGATTTCAGAAGAAACAAAGTTTAGAACACAGAGTTGCAGGCAGAACTACACCAAACAAGGTTATGCTCAAACACATAGTTCAAGTAAGTTAAAAGTCTGGTTAAGCTAAACATTCATGCTAGTACCTAGGACAATCATTGAAGCAATTAGGCAAAATAGTTAAGTTGGCCAGACACATGAAGTAAGCAACCATACAAAAATCTGTAGAGTTAGGATTAATGAACCAATTTCATGCTAATAGTATTATAGGGATACTGAGTTCAGAACAAGTGTAGGATTAACAGATAGTGCATGAAACAAATTTAGACATTAGGCTAACTTATAAGAGGATTCATATTATTCAAACTAGTTAATCTTAAACTAACAGTGTCACTCATAGGACTAGATGAGATCATAGAATCACATAAAACGACATAATCATACTTGGAATTAAAACATGCTAGTCGAGCAAAGCATAAAGAATGAAATTACAAAGGATTAGAGCATACCAGTTAAGTAAGAAAGCAAGTAAATATGCCACAGCTGTTAAGTTCCAGAACAACTTGGCCTTGGCTATCAGCCGGCCAAAACCAGAGACAATTAGCACAGAATCAGAATAAGAGAGAGAGCTTAAGTTTTTGGTCAGAGTATGAGAATTCGAGTCTGTCCTAAAGGGAAGAGGGGAAAGGGTTTAAATAGTGTTCAATTAGGCAGACAAGTAAGGGAATAAATCAAACATACACAAATAAGGAATGAAAATAATTCTAGAATCAATTTGGAGTCGAGTTCAATCAATTAGCAAGACATAGCAGCGTGTAATCAGGCAAGTAAGTATTATACAGAATCAATCAACAGTCAAATGCAGGATCAACTAAGGTAAGGAAATAATGAGAACAAGGTAAATTGAGCAAAATAAGGAAACATCAGTACCATACAAGAAAGGAAAGATTAAAATCTCAGTAAAAGATTTCAAAATCCTAATTTTTGGATAATTCATAAAATCAGCGGAGTAAAATGAGGTAGACAAAAGAATATTAAAAAGGCAAACCATAAAATCAGCACAATATCACATAATGAACCTAGACATGACTTTTAAAAAATAACAGAATCAACTAAGATCTGAAAAACCCTAGTTTTAAGTAAACACAAATTGATAGAGCAATAAAGGCAAAAGATCATTTGTTTTAATAAAAGAACATAGACAGAGGGTTTTTAAAGAAAACATAAGATTTGAACCAAATCCGGTTCGATTAAAGATCTGAAAACCCTAGTTTAGGTAAGTAAAAGATTTAATAAAAATTAGGCAGATTTATGAATAACAAAGTGAATATAGACGAAGAATAACATTAAAACAAACTAAAGTTAGACCAAATCTGGTTCGAATCAAAGATCTGAAAACCCAAACTTTAGGGTAAACTGAAGAATCGGGAGAATCTCAGAGATTCATACCATAAGAGACGAAGAATGAACATAGAAGGAAAGAAAATAAGAGTGCGAACCAGATTCGGTTCAAAGTGAAGGAGATCGGCTTGCCATATTAGGCAAGCTATTAGGTTATACCATAATCGAGTAGCCAGTAGCGAGATGAGACCGATAAGGTAAGAAAATTACCAAGGGATTCCATATCTGGTTGGAATCAAAAGGGGAATTGGAGTGCGGAGCTAGGGTTTCAGAAGAGAGAAGGGAGGGAGACGAGAGCGATTGAGGGCGGCGGGTAGGTAAAAATGATTAGGGTTAAGGGGGTTTGGTTAGTTAAAACGGGCATGTGTAATATGGATCGTTGATCTCAGAGATCAACGGTCACAATTAAAGGGGTTCTAGGTCGGGTAGTTTAATTGGGTAAGGGTAATAGGGCCAGGGGTAATTTAGGCATTTTAGGTATTAGACTGGGTAATGGGTGTGGTTTTGGGTCCGAAATTAATTAAGAAAAAGGGCTAGATTTTAAATACCCAATTAAGACAGTAAATAATTTATAAGAATAATTAACAAACAAAAAAAAATTATTTGTGCATGAAAATAATTTAAAACAATTACTTAACATTATAAAACTATAAAAAGTAATTTTTATGTAAATAGTGTAATTATGCATATAAATATGGGCTATTATTGCAAAATATGCAACTTTAGCCTAAAGATGCAAAAAATAAATATATATAAAATCTTTAAAGCTTAATACGGATATAAATGATAAAAAATTAGATAATAAATTATTATAAAATTAATTGTGATGCAATTGATAATTATTTATATAAAAAATGCAGGAATAAATTGATTAGAGACCTTTAAAAATTATAGAAGATTATGGAAAAATACTTGGTGATGCTCATGCACTATTTTGAAAACATATATGCATATTTGAAATATGTGAGGGAAAAATTGGGTATCAACAATGACAGAAGCAGCAAAAGCTGCAACATCAACACAATGCCAAACTTTCCGTCAACCACCCAAATTCATCCCGAGGCCCTCGGGACCTCAACCAAACATGCTAACAAGTCACATATCACCATTCAAACTTATTCCAACCTTAGGAACACTCAAAACAACAACAAAAAACACCAAATCACCCTCGGATTCAAGCCTAAGGATTTCCAAACTTCCGAATTCCGCAAACGATGCCAAAACCTATCAAACCTCATCCGAATGACCTAAACTTTTGCACACACGTCACAAATGACACAACGGACCTATTTCAATTTCCGGAATTCCATTCTGACCCGGATATCAAGATTTCCACTGCCGACCGGAAAACGCCAAATTTCCAATTTCGCCAATTCAAGCCTAAATCTACCACGGACCTCCAAATTGCATACCGAACATGCTCCTAAGTCCAAAATCACCTAACGAAGCTATCCGAACCATCAAAATTCACATCCGAGACCTTCTACACATAAGTCAACATCCGGTTGACTTTTCCAACTTAAGCTTCCGAATAAGAGACTAAGTGTCTCATTCCACTCCACGACCACTCCGAACACAAAACTACCAAAACGATACGATGAAATACAGCTGAACAACACATAAAGAAGCATAAATGGAGGAAACGGGGCTGTAACTCATGAAACGACCGGCCGGATCGTTACAATCTTTGACGTCGCGCCGATGTGGCACGTGTGTAAAGCACCTCACGCTATGAGACTAGTATTATATTCTCAGAGTAGCATTAGTTCCCCTTTAAATTAGAATAGGGAGATAAAAGATCACCCGTATAGTTAAAGTGTGTAATCGAGTTTTCGGAATAAATTTAGGGTGTGAGTTATGTATTTTCCATTTTATAATGTATCACTTGGAATTGTTCTGTCAATACAGACTTTTGAATAGATTGTATATTTGTTGTGGTTTTAGTCACATTTTTATTATTTGGTAACTATATCATATATTCATATTGTACTATAATTGAAAAATTAACTAAAATGTGTTACGTGTTAGGAGGATTAGATTTATCAACAATTACTCATAAAATAATTTAAAACAACTTATTTGTAATTAAACAAAAACAAGATAATAATATAAACAACAAGAATAAGCATACACATTTCATAACTTAGGATATAAATAATACTATTTCCGAACAACATGCACGAATATTTAATATTATAATAATAATAACCATGATAAGTAACCATTACGAAGTTAAAAAGAAAATAAAATAGTAATCATTACACAACCAAAAAAAAAAGCAACAAAATTTTCAATTCTTTTTTCTTTTGACTTCTTGCTTTTCTGATTTGTTCAAGAAAAATAGATACACGCTACTAAGAATTGAGTTACAAAATCAAATCATTCATTTGCGCATAACACGATATTTTATATTTTGTGTTAATGTAACGACCTGGCCGGTCGTTTTAAGAATTTACGCCCCGATCCCCTATTAACTGCATTCCCAGTGTTTGTTTCTGCTATTGTGAGTTGCCGGGAGGATTTATTTGAAGTTTCAGAGAGTTTTGGGACACTTAGTCCCTAAATGAGAGTTTAAGTTTTAGAATTTGGACTGTAGTCGGAACAGTGTGAAGACGGCCTCGGAATGGAATTTCGTTGGTTCCGTTAGCTCCGTTGGGTGATTTCGGGTTTAGGAGCATGTTCGGATTGTGTTTTGGAGGTCTGTAGCTCATTTAGGCTTGAAATGTCGAAAGTTAAATTTTTGGAAGTTTTCGGTTCGATAGTGAGATTTTGATATCTGGGTCAGAATGGAATTCCGGGAGTTGGAGTAGCTCCGTAGTGGTGAATGTGGCGTGTGTGCAAAATTTCAGGTCATTCAGACGAGGTTTGATAGATTTTTTGATCGAAAGCGTAAATTGGAAATTTTTAGAATTCTTAGGCTTGAATCGGATGTTAAATTGGTGTTTTGATGTTGTTTTGAGCGTTCCAAAGGTTGGAACAAGTTTGAATGATGTTTTAGGATTGGTTGGCATGTTTAATTGAGGTCCCGGGGGCCTCGGGTGAGTTTCGGGTGCTTAACGGGAGTTGGATTGGACTTAGGAAGAATTTGAGGTTGCTGAACCTGTCATAACCGCACCTGCGTGAATGGGACCGCAGGTGCTGCACCGCTGAAGCGAGATTTGGCCAGGCTCCAGAAAACCGCAGGTGCGAAATGGCGAACGCACCTGCGAGACCGCAAGTGCGGTAAAGGAGCCGCAGGTGCAAAAATCGACCTTAAATGAAACGTCGCAGATGCGATTTGAGTTGCGAAGAAGCCGGACCGCAGATGCGGTTTCACTGGTCAGAAAAGGGGCAGAATCGAGGGTTAAGTTCAAAACTTGGAAAAATCGATTTGGAGCTCGATTGAGGGCGATTTTGGGAGGATTTTTAAGAGGAAATCAGTGGGTAACGATTCCTAACCCCTTTCTAGTTGTATTCCTATAATGTAATCTTAGTTTTGTCATTTAATTCGGAATTGGGATGAAAAATTGAGGAAAAGTGGAGAAAAGTTCTTAGGCCTAATTTAGGGGTTTTGATCTAGTTATTGATATCAGATTGGAATAATTTTGGTATAAATGAACTCGTGAGAGTATGAGGATTCTGAATTTGTAAATTTTACTCGATTCCGAGATGTGGGCCCGG
>NW_017671678.1:240774-264472 GCF_001879085.1 Nicotiana attenuata
GGGGGGGGGACTTTTGGTATTTTTCCAATTTCGTGTATTAGCTTAGAATTAATTAGTGGAATCAGTTACTTGAAGTTTTATTTACATTATGCAATTGATTTGAATAGATTTGAGCCATTTGGAGTCGAGTACTCGTGGCAAGAGCGTGGTTTCAGGTTGATTTTGAGCCGGTTCGAGGTAAGTGGATTGCCTAACCTTGTGTGGGGGAACTCCCCTTAGGATTTGGTATTGTTGATATTTGAAATGCCTTGTACGCGAGGTGACGAGTGTGTACTTGTGCTAATTGTTGAAAAATCCGTTTTCATTAAGTAACTGTAATTGTGATTCCTTTTCCTGTTTATACTACTTGTAATTTAAGCCTACTATTAGCTTAGGGAAGAATGTCTAATTGACTTAATTGCTTTACTTGCTCAAAATCTTTTATTTAAATTCTGTGCAGCATGCTAGGTTAGAAATACCTGTTTTACCTTGGTATGAAATTGGTTTGAATTGAATATTCTTCGTGTTGCTGCTGTGTGTTTACTTTGGGACTAAGGGCGATATCCCGGTAGATCCCCCTTGCCTGTTTATTTGGGACTGCGGATTAATATTCCGGTAGATCCCCCTGCACATTTATATTGGAACTACAGGACTGCACCCGGTAGATTCCCCCAGTACTGGGTATTTACATTTGGGGACTACGGATCGAGATTTCGGTAGATCCCCGACGCACTATGAGTTGGAATACGGGACAACAGCCGGGAGATCCATTGGACATTTACATTTGGGGGCTACAGGACGGTATCCCGGTAGATCCCCGGTTCGCTGGATATTTACATTTGGGGGCTACAGGACGGTATCCTAGTAGATCCCCAATTTGCTGGATATTTACATTTGGGGCTACAGGACGGTATCCTTGTAGATCCCCGGTTTGCTGGACATTTACATTTTGGGGCTACAGGACGGTATCCCGGTTGATCCCCGGTTGCTACCTCTGTGTTGAGCTGTATTCTTTCTGTGATGTTTTCTCTGTGGTATTTGTTGTTACTCTTATTATCCTGTGTTTCTTCATACTGTTAGCATTTAATTATATTGTCGTATTCTATACTGTTTTGCTTAATTTTTTCCAGCTAAGATCAGTAGGGCCCTGACCTTCCTCGTCACTACTCAACTGAGGTTAGGCTTGGCACTTACTGAGTACTGCTGTGGTGTTTTCATGCCCTTACTACGCATGTTTTTCATGTGCAGATCCAGGTACTTCGGCTCAACCCTACTACCCTTGAGGCGGGGGATCCATCAGAGACTTCGAGGTATGTCTGCCGCGTCCGCAGACCGATGAGTCCCTTTCCATTCTCTCTCATAGCATTATCCCTTCTGTATTTATTTTGTTTAGACACTCTGGATTTAGAACACTCTAGTTATCCCACAGTTTGAGATTTCATGAGATTCTGGGTTTTGGGAATTTTTCAGTTTTTGAGATCTTGTATTGGTATATGTCGAGTGGTATCTTAAACACTACTATATTTGTTATCTTCAGTTTTTATTAGTTTTTTCGCAATTGTTAGGCTTACCTAGTCGTAGAGACTAGGTGCCGTCACGACAGTTCACGGAGAGCGAACTTGGGTATCAGAGCTCTAGGTTCATAGGAGTCATGAATCACAAGCCGATTTATTAGAGTCTCGCGGATCGGTACAAAGACGTCTGTACTTATCTACGAGAGGCTATGTAACTGTTAGGAAAGTTCCACTTCATTTGATTTCCTTGTCGTGCGAGATTTTTGATATCACAATTCTAAACTTCTATATTCTATTCTAAACCCGAGATGATCAGGCACTTGCGCCCCCTACTGGAGCCGTTAGAGGCCGGGGCCGGGGTAGAGGCCGAGGACGCGCATGTGGTGCAGCCAGAGCACCCGCGCGAGCTGCTATAGAGGAGCCAACAGCAGTTCCAGCTAGAGCCCAGGCGCCTGATATGCCTACTGCTACTACTACTCCAGAACTTTAGGAGACCTTAACACAGTTCCTGAGCATTTTTGGTACATTGGTTCAGGCGGGATTGATTCAGGTTGTACCAACTACTCCACAGATCGGGGAGGGAACCCAGACTCCCGCCGCCCCCACTCTAGAGCAGCGAGTTCGCATTGGTCAGGTTCCAGGTGTCATGGCGGCACAGCCTGTATTCCCATTTCAGCGGGTGGTGAGGATATCTCGCCGAGTAGAGGACAGGTGGGTCCAGGAGAGAGAGGACAGATGAGGTCAAGAGAGAGAGTATAGGGAAGCGAGGAGACCTCGTAGACCGGAGAGACCCACTGGTCCTTATTTTGGAGGAAGAGTACGACATGGTAGAGGTTTTGTGGGTCAGCCAGCTCAGTTTGCGTCTCAGGCTTCACACAGTGTTTCAGGTGTTCAAGGGTCTCAGAGTACCCATACCGCACAGTTCCCACTGCCACGTCAGCCTCGAGGTTGTTTTGAGTGTGGTGACATACGCCATGTGGTGAGGTATTGCCCTAGACTAGGGAGGGGTGCACCTCCACAGACTTCTCAGCCACAGCGTGCCGCGCAGAGTTCTCAGGCAATGGTTACAGCTCCAGTTGCTAGCCCACCTGCTCAGCCAGCTAGAGGTGGAGGTCGGGGAGGTAGAGGTCGCCCCAGAGGGGGAGGCCAGGCCAGATATTATGCCCTTCCTGTCATCACAGGTATTGTCCTGGTCTGTCACAGAGATGCATCGGTTCTATTCGATCCAGGCTCCACTTATTCTTATGTGTTCTTATTTTGCCCTGCATTTGGGTGTATCTCAAGATTCTTTGAGTTCCCCTATTTATGTTTCTACTCCTGTGGGAGATTCTCTTGTTGTGGACCGCGTTTATTGGTCGTGTTTGGTTGCTCTTAATGGTTTTGAGACCATAGCCGATTTATTGTTGCTCAGCATGGTAGATTTTGATATTATCTTGGACATGGACTGGTTTTCGCCCCATTATGCTATTCTTGATTGTCACGCCAAGACCGTGACGCTGGCTATGCCAGGTGTACCGCGAGTTGAGTGGAGGAGTGCTTTAGATCACACTCCCAGTAGAGTTATTTCTTTTCTTAAGTCTCAGCGAATGGTTAAGAAGGGGTGTGACGCGTATCTAGATTATGTGAAAGATGTCAGTATCAATACCCCTACAGTTGATTCAGTCCCAGTAGTACGGGATTTCTCTGATGTGTTTCCAGCTGACCTTCCGGGCATGCCGCCCATAGAGATATTGATTTTGGCATTGATCTGTTACCGGGCACTCAGCCTATTTCTATTCCTCCGTACCGTATAGCTCCTCCTGAGTTGAGGAACAACTACAGGAATTGCTTGATAAGGGATTCATTCGGCCCATTGTATCACCTTGGAGTTCTCCTATCTTGTTTGTGAAGAAAAAGGATGGTTCTATGCGTATGTGTATTGATTATCGCCAGTTGAACAAGGTTACAGTGAAGAACCGTTATCCTTTGCCTCGTATTGATGACCTGTTTGATCAGTTACAGGGTGCTCGTGTGTTTTCTAAGATTGACTTGTGTTCAGGCTATCATTAGTTGAAGATTCGGGGGCCAGATATCCCGAAGACTGCCTTCAGGACTCGGTATGGTCATTACGAGTTCTTTGTTATGTTATTTGGGCTGACCAATGCCCCAGCAGCCTTCATGCATTTGATGCATAGTGTATTCCGGACATATCTTGACTCATTCGTCATTGTCTTTATTGATGACATCCTGGTATATTCCCGAAGTTGGGAAGATCATGAGCAGCACCTGAGGACAGTGCTCCAGACTTTGAGGGAGAAGAAATTATATGCTAAGTTCTCGAAATGCGAGTTTTGGTTGAATTCCGTGGCATTCTTGGGTCACGTGGTATCTAGTGAGGGAATAAAAGTGGATCCGAAGAAAGTGGAAGCAGTGCAGAGTTGGCCCAGACCATCCTCAGCTACAGAGATCCGCAGTTTTCTTGGCTTGGCAGGTTATTACCGTCGATTTGTTCAGGGGTTTTCATCCATTGCAGCACCTATGACCAGGCTGACCCAAAAGGGTGCTCCGTTCCAGTGGACGGAAGAGTGTGAGGAGAGCTTTCAGAAGCTCAACACAGCTTTGACTACAGCCCTAGTTTTGATATTGCCTACCGGTTCGAGGTCTTATGCTGTCTATTGTGATTCCTCGAGGGTTGGCCTTGGAGCGGTGTTGATGCAGGACGGTAGGGTGATTGCCTACGCGTCCAAACAGTTGAAGGTACATGAGAAGAATTATCCTATCCATGATCTCGAGTTAGCTGCTATTGTTCACGCCTTGAAGATCTGGCGTCATTATTTGTACGGTGTGCCTTGTGAGATTTATACTGATCACCGGAGATTGCAACATCTGTTCCAGCAGAACGATCTTAATTTGCGACAGAGGAGGTGGTTAGAGCTGCTGAAGGACTATGATATCACTATTTTGTATCACCCGAGGAAGGCCAATGTGGTGGCCGATGCTTTGAGTCGCCGGACGGAGAGTATGAGGAGTTTAGCTTATTTACCAGCAGCAGAGAGGCCCATGGCAATGGATGTTCAGGCCTTAGCCAGCCGGTTTGTGAGATTGGATCTTTCAGAGCCCAGTCGGGTTCTAGCTTGCGTGGTCTCTCGGTCTTCCTTGTTTGATCGTATCCGAGAGCGTCAGTTTGATGACCCTCATTTGCTTGTCCTCAAGGACAAGGTTTTGCATGGCGATGCCAGAGATGTGATTGTTGGTGATGACGGGGTATTGGGGATGCAGGGTCGAGTTTGTGTACCTAATGTTGGTGGGCTTTGAGAGTTGATTCTAGAGTCATCCGGGTGCCGCAAAGATGTACCAAGATTTGAGACAGCACTATTGGTGGAGGCGAATGAAGAAAGATATAGTTGGGTTTGTAGCTCGGTGCCTTAATTGTTAGCAGGTGAAGTATGAGCACCAGAGACCGGGTGGATTGCTTCAGCAACTAGAGATTTCGGAATGGAAGTGGGAGCGGATCACCATGGACTTCGTAGTTGGGCTCCCATGGACTTCGAGAAAGTTCGATGCCATTTGGGTGATTGTGGATCGGCTGACTAAGTTCGCGCATTTTATTCCTGTGAGTACTACATATTCTTCGGAGCGATTAGCAGAGATTTATATCCGGGAGATTGTCCATCTGCATGGTATTCTAGTTTCCATCATTTCAGATAGAGGTACTCAGTTCACATCGCGGTTCTGGATGGTCGTACATCATGAGTTAGGTACTCGGGTGGAGTTGAGCACAGCATTTCACCCTCAGACGGATGGACAGTCCGAGCGCACTATTCAGATTCTTGAGGATATGCTCCGTGCATGTGTGATTGAGTTTGGAGGGTCTTGGGATCAGTTCTTGCCATTGGCGGAGTTTGCCTACAACAACAGCCCGTCCAGCATTCAGATGGCACCGTACGAGGCTTTATATGGTAGGCGGTGTAGATCCCCGATGGGTTGGTTTGAGCCGGGTGAGGCTAGATTATTGGGCACAGACTTGGTTCAGGATACTTAAGCTGATTCAGGATAGACTCTGTACAGCCCAGTCCAGACAGAAGAGTTACGCGGACCGGAAGGTTCGTGATGTTTCCTACATGGTTGGAGAGCGGGTTCTGCTTTGGGTTTCGCCTATGAAGGGCGTTATGAGGTTTGGGAAGAAAGGGAAGTTGAGTCCGAGGTTTATTGGCCATTTTGAGATATTGAGGCGTGTTGGGGAGGTTGCTTATGAGCTTGCCTTACCTCCCGGCTTGGCAGGATTTCATCCGGTATTTCATGTTTCGATGCTCCGGAGGTATCATGGTGATCTGTCGCACGTGTTGGATTTCAGTTCAGTACAGTTGGACAAGGATCTATCTTATGTTGAGGAGCCGGTGGCAATTTTGGACAGGCAGGTTCGAAAGCTGAGGTCAAAGAACATTGCATCAGTGAAGGTTCAGTGGCGGGGTCAGCCGGTTGAGGAGGCAACTTGGGAGACCGAGCAGGATATGTGCAGCCGTTACCCTCATCTTTTCACTACTTCAGGTGTGTTTCTATGCTCGTTCGAGAACGAACGAATGATTAAGTGTGGGAGGATGTAACGACCCGGCCGGTCATTTTAAGAATTTATGCCTCAATACCCTATTATCTACATTCCCCGTGTTTCTTTCTAGTATTGTGAGTTGCCGGGAGGATTTATTTGGAGTTTCGGAGAGTTTTGGGACACTTACTCCCTAAATGAGAGTTTAAGTTTTAGAATTTGGACCGTAGTCAGAACAGTGTAAAGACGGCCTCAGAATAGAATTCCGTTGGTTCCGTTAGCTCCGTTGGGTGATTTCGGGTTTAGGAGCGTGTTCGGATTGTGTTTTGGAGGTCTGTAGCTAATTTAGGCTTGAAATGCCGAAAGTTGAATTTTTGGAAGTTTCCGGTTCGATAGTGAGATTTTGATATCGAGGTCGGAATGGAATTCCGGGAGTTGGAGTAGCTCCGTAGTGGTGAATGTGACGTGTGTGCAAAATTTCAGGTCATTCGGACGAGGTTTGATAGACTTTTTGATCGAAAGCGTAAATTGGAAGCTTTTGGAATTCTTAGGCTTGAATCCGATGTTAAATTGGTGTTTTGATGTTGTTTTGAGCGTTCGGAAGGTTGGAACAAGTTTGAATGATGTTTTAGGATTGATTGGCATGTTTGGTTGAGGTCCCGGGAGCCTCGGGTGAGTTTCGGGTACTTAACGGGAGTTGGATTGGACTTAGGAAGAATTTGAGGTTGCTGAACCTGTCATAACCGCACCTGCGTGAATGGGACCGCAGGTGCGGCGCCGCAGAAGCGGCTGAGAGAACAGAAGCGAGATTTGGCCAGGCTCCAGAAAACTGCAGGTGCGAAATGGCGAACGCACCTGCGAGACCGCAGGTGCAGTAAAGAAGCCGCAGGTGCAAGAATCGATCTTTAATGAAACGTCGCAGATGCGACTTGAATTCCGAAGAAGCGGGACCGCAGATGCGGTTTCACTGGTCAGAAAAGGGGCAGAATCGAGGGTTAAGTTAAAACTTTG
The DNA here is from genome assembly GCF_001879085.1 of Nicotiana attenuata. Classification (NCBI taxonomy): domain Eukaryota; kingdom Viridiplantae; phylum Streptophyta; class Magnoliopsida; order Solanales; family Solanaceae; genus Nicotiana; species Nicotiana attenuata. The sequence goes on from NW_017671678.1 coordinate 247,801, forward strand.
AAAAATTGATTTGGAGCTCGGTTGAGGGTGATTTTGGGAGGACGATTCCTAATCCCTTTCTAGTTGTATTCCTATAATCTAATCTTAGTTTTGTCATTTAATTTCGGAATTGGGATGAAATTTGAGGAAAAGTGGAGAAAAGTTCTTAGGCCTAATTTTGGGGTTTTGATATAGTTATTGATGTCGTATTGGAATAACTTTGGTATAAATGAACTCGTGTGAGTATGAGGATTCTGAATTTATAAATTTTACGCGATTCCGAGACGTGGGCCCGGGGGGGGGGGGGGGGGCATTTTGGTTATTTTTCCTAATTTCGCGTATTAGCTTAGAATTAATTAGTGGAATCAGTTACTTGAAGTTTTATTTACATTATGCAATTAATTTGAATATATTTGGGCCATTTGGAGTCGAGTGCTCGTGGCAAGAGCGTGGTTTCAGGTTGATTTTGAGCCGGTTCGAGGTAAGTGGCTTGCCAAACCTTGTGTGGGGGAACTCTCCTTAGGATTTGGTATTTTTGATATTTGAAATTCCTTGTACGTGAGGTGACGAGTGCGTACTTGTGCTAATTTTTGAAAGATACATTTTCATTAAGTAACTGTAATTGTGATTCCTTTTCCGGTTCATACTACTTGAAATTTAAGCCTACTGTTAGCTTAGGGAAGCCTGTCTAATTGACTTAATTGCTTTACTTGCTCAAACTGTTTTATTTAAATTCTGTGCAGCATGCTAGGTTAGAAATACCTATTTTACCTTGGTATGTAATTGGTTTGAATTGAATATTCTTCGTGTTGCTGCTGTGTGTTTACTTTGGGACTACGGGCGATATCCCGGTAGATCCCCCTTGCCTGTTTATTTGGGACTACGGATTGATATTCCGGTAGATCCCCCCTGCACATTTATATTGGAACTACGGGACTGCACCCGATAGATTCTCCGAGTACTGGTATTTATATTTGGGGACTACGGATCGAGATTCCGATAGATCCCCGGCGCACTATGAGTTGGACTACGGGACGACACCCGGGAGATCCACTGGACATTTACATTTGGGGGCTACAAGACGGTATCCTAGTAGATCCCCGATTTGCTGGATATTTACATTTGGGGGCTACAGGACGGTATCCTGGTAGATCCCCGGTTTGCTGGTCATTTACATTTGGGGGCTACAGGACGGTATCCTGGTAGATCCCCGGTTTCTACCTCTGTGTTGAGCTGTATTCTTTCTGTGATGTTTTTGTCGCGCCCCCTTTTTCTCGCGAAATCGGGTTTACGGCATTTGGAGGGACAACTCATTCCTTTTGGGAACTGGGTTTTGCATTTGAAGAGTCGCCACCTAATGATTGGGGTGCATTAGGACAGCGAAAGAGTTCGATTTCAATAACAAGAGATAGGGTAAGGGCTTGACATTATTCTAAGGGGAAGGTGTTAGGCACCCCTCAGAATTCACTACTGTGGTTCCCGGCCAGACAATTATTGTGAATTGAGGTGCAATTAGCATATAGGCAGATAAGGCTCAAATAAGAGGGGATTTCAACACATAATGGTTTGAAAGTTTGAAAGAACAATTAGAAAGGCTAATTTTAAATAAGGAGTTAAAATGCTAAAGAAAAGAAATAAAGAATAAAGGCAGGGGGTCCTAGGTTTATTAAAAATATGGATCACCCCACACAATGTCCGGTAATCACTCCTCAATGAGGGGCTACATGTGACATTATCGCGTGGTCATCATATCCATATCTACCCTTCCACCCCGTTAAGGTATTTAAAGCGCGAATTGGTCTCGGTTACTTATTGCATGCTATTACCCGTCCCACTCCTACCAGTCCCGGAGGCACTTAGGAATACTAATCCTAAAAGGGAGGGATATTAGGCTTATTTGAAGTTTCAAAGGTAAAAACTCTAACGCGACATACAAAAAACATGTTGCATATTTTGGGGAGAGCATATAAACAAACAAAGGCTCATATATACCTCCTTAAACAAATATAGCATATAATTAGCATGACTTGCATATACTTTTAGGTCTTGATTAAAAATACCAAAGACGAGGGAGTTTTAAAATATTGAGGCAGATTGGTTCACTACATAACTCAGATAAGAAGTCCGAATCAGGCCTACCTGCTGGTTGTAATGATTAATAGAAACAGATTAAGTTCACAGTTATTACTCTAAGGCTTGCCTAAGTGTTTAGGCGGAATCTTATAGGCATGATATCTACTGATTTTAGAAGGTGATGAGATAGTGAGGCTCGAAATGAATTGTTTAAAGTCCTATATGCATACTTGTTAAGCTCGTTAAGTGAGGGACTTAGATTATCAAAAGAGATGCAGAATGTACAAGAATTAAAAAAAATTGGTTACAGATTCTGCGGGTTGATGGCATCTACTATTACTGATTTTATATCTAACATGACTGTGAATGAAAACGAATCAGAATTGCTCGAGGATCCCTAAAGGCATGATTTCTATGCATTACTGATTTTTAGACGTGGTATCTAATTGCAGAAACCTCAAAGACATGGTATCTAAATGCAAAAACTTGTGTTAAACTTTATAGACATGGTATCTAAATGCAGCTTGAATTATGCAAAATGCTCCTATAGGCACGGTTTCTAGGTGAACTTTTAATATGCAGAAGTTATAAACACCCTAAAGGCATGATTTCTAGGTGAAGTTTGAATACGCAGAAGTTAAAAACACCCTATAGGCATGATTTCTAGGTGAAGTTTGAATATGCAGAAATTAAAAAAAACACCCTATATGCATGATTTCTACCCTTGCATGCATAGTTCCCCACCCTTTTTTCACTAGCCAGCCCCAAATGTTTATTACAACTTATTACAAACCAGAATAATAAATTACATCAGAAAAGTACAAAGAAAAGTACAATCAGAGGAAGCCTTTCTCCAATTTGAGTGTGTCAGAGTTCCCTAAGAGCCTCAATGGGACTCCGGGCAGTGCTCACACCCAAATTGTATCACCAGAATAGGGAAAAGTGCAGTGTGGAAGTGCCAGCCCTCAAGTGTCCAAGTTCAGAGGGAGCTCAATGGGTCCCAAGGCAAGACTCACAAGAGGGGGGCAAAACTTAAGTCTAAGAGAGAGTGAAAGTGAAGAATCAGAGCTTTAAGAACTAAGGAAGTAAAGAAGAGGGAAAGAGGTGCCGGGTAACAGTTACAGAGTGAAGGACTTCACACAAAGGGGTTCAGGGATTGGGAACTGCAAAGAGCCTATGTACTTATGCATTAGTTAATTCTGGGCATGCACAGCAATAGGGAGTGTTGTTATGCTTACAAAATCAACTAAAATACACAACATATAATGGAAACATAGAGGTTATGATCCCAGGGAATCAAGTTTGAGTCACAGACAGCAATACTTAATATTGTCATGCCTCAAACAAGCCATTAGTATCAAACACCTTGGGGTAGGGGTTTAGGATGCATAATAAATTCAGAACAGGCAGAAGGGAATTACAACATGCTTAGAATAAAGTACTAAATTAAACATAAGCAGTAGGCAGACAAGAAAACAAAAGTATTAAGTAAACATATTGTTGTGATGCTGAAATCTTAATCAAGACATACCAGTTCAAAGAAGCAAAAATGCAGTAAAAGCAGGTAGCCGGACTTTGAAGACAGGCCACAGTACCAGTAGCAAGAGAGAATATTTTGAGTATGAGTGTGAGTTCAGAAACTAAGAGTGTTCGTGTGTGAGTGTTAATGAAAGAGCAGGGTATTTATAGTTTGAAGACATGTGGAAAATAAGGCAAGAGTCATAGTTCAGCAGCAATTATGGAACTATGTAGTAGTTAAAATCAAATCAGTACTAAGGACTTCCTTTAATTAAGGAGTTAAAATCAAATGGTAATGGGCAAAAAACATTTAAGGAAAGAAATCAAGTAGAGCATCATGTGCAGAATAGACAATTAGGGGTAAGTACATAGGGGTTTAATTAAGGGAAGAATCTTTGAAATACTCGGTTAACCAAATAAGGTAAGAAACACAATAAATTTGCAGAATATGGAGACAATCAGCACACAACAAATCAAGGAGTCAGGGATTCGAGATTACTGATTTGGGGAGAATAACATGGGTTCCCATGAATAAACAAATAAACCAAGTTAAAGACAAGAGAATCAAAAAGTCTAAAAGGGATGTAAATCAATCCAAAAAAACAAGGAAAGAATCAATTACACGAGTGCAATCAGAATTTCACAAGGAGGTTTGAACAGGTCCAAAATTGAAGGTCATTTTAGAGAAAATTTAGCATATAAAAAGTACATAAACATTAGGCATGCGAGGCTAAACTATGGCAAAGAGAAGCAACATGCAATAATATTACAAAGTCCAGTAGACAGTGAAACATGGTAGTCACATAGGTCAATTTTAGTAATAGGAAAAGAGTATCAGAAGCATGCAAAAAGGTCAAGTAAAATGACCTTTCTAAAAAATATAGTCTAGTTTTAGTGATTGCAGGAAACCAAATCACATAGAAAAACAGAAGTTGAAACAAAAAGGACTTTGAATCCAGTCGAGCAACTTCAAAGTAGATGAAGCAGTTTCAGAGGCTCGATAAGGTCCAAAGAATTAGGGTTTTGAAACCAGTCAAATAGGATGATGAACAAGCATAATTCACACCACATCAATAGTCTCAGAACCGAAGAACCCAAGTTTTAGGTTTCACCACAATCGAGTCTAGAAGAATGAAAAAAAAATAATCGAGAACAAATACTAACACGAAAATATATTCAGAAACTCAAAACAGAAACTAAGATTCTTGACATGCAAACTCCAGTAAAAGAACGACATAGAAGGAAACACAGTAGGACTGTCAAATCAGAGAAAGCTTTAGAAAATAACTTAACAAAACCTAAATCGAAAAAGATAAAGGGGTTTTGAAGGCAATGTTTTGGAAAGAAACCTTGAGAAAATGTTTAGAAGTTTAGAGAAAACCCACAGATCTAAACGATCTAAAAGAAATCGGAAGAACTCAAAGTTAAGGGTTTCAACGAAGAACCCGAATGGTGAGAAAAGGCTTGGAAATCATCGATCTAGACACAGGAGAAGTCAAGAACAAGGCTTGAAATAGCACGGCTGGCCGGAGCATAAAGTCAAAGGTGACCCGAGACAGCCATAGAACTGACAAACAAACCAAAGTCGGCCAAACTTATCCCAGGATTCAGCCTTGAAACCGTGATAATCGGGCATGAATAGAAGCCAAATGAGTTAGGATCAGGCCTCCAAATGCTTGGGCACATTGATTTGGGCGGTTTTAGGGTGGTGGTTGAGGGTGACGGCTAGGGTTTGGAGAGAGTTTGGAAGAAGAATTTGGGATTTAGATGCGAGCTATGAGAGAAATGATAGTTTTAGGGTTGCTTTTGGATTAATTATGGAAAGGGGGTTTGGTGGCCGTTGATCATTTTGATCAACGGCCTGGATTGATCGGGTACATGGAGCGGTTTAACGGGGTTGGGTTTGGGTAGGTTCAGATGGGGATTGGGTCAGGGTAATTGGGTTTAAAATTGGGGTTCCATGCAGGCCACAATTGAAACACAATTTGGCTATATTTTAAATAGCCACATTTCCCTTATTTATTTTTAAAAAAAATATTAAAGTAATTTCTGTAAATAAATTAAAGGTACTAAAATGATTAATAATACATAATTATCAAACTAAAAATATTGGACCTAATTTTTATAGACATAAACGTAATTAGATCTAAAAGAAGCTAATAATGCAATTATATGCAATTTAGCCTTAAAAATACTAGATAAATTTGTAAAAATATGCAAAATTATCTTAGCTATGTTTTAGTGTAAATACTAGAGTCCAATAAATGAATCACTAAAATAATAATTTTGGAAATAATTATTGGTCTTTTCTGGATAAAATAGGGCAATAAATTGATTTAAAAATCTTTTAAAAATTAAGGAAAAATAATAAAATGTTTGGACATACTTATATATGCATACATATGCTATTTCGGAAGTATTTTGCATATTAAAAATATATAGGGAAAAATTGGGTATCAACAGCTGCCCCTCTTTACCCGGGAAGGATGAAAGAGTTGTCGGGTAAAGATATGATGGCCAATTTTGACCTGGCGAAACGGTTTGAAGAGGTTTGGCCGTGCTCTGGCTTCTGAGCTGCCTACATATCCCTGGTCTTGCAGGAATCCGGCCATATGTAGTTCAAGATCCGTCGGCGGAATATGCCGATGGAGAGTTCTCAAGAACGGACGCGATATTTAGGACGGAGTGAATAGTTAAGGTCTGATAGGGCTGCGGGAACTGGAGCGGGATCGCTCCTGCCGAGATGGCCGTTGCTCATCGGTTTACCTGCAAATAAGCAATACAAGCCTATATTGTGCGTAAATTTAAACGTGATGCAAATCCCCGTCGGACCATGAATGTTGTCTTTAGACGGTTAGGATGACGTCCTTAGACCATGATGTCCTGGGCCATGAAGCGCATAATAATAAAGGATTCGCAGGCCATGAAATGATGCTCTCGGGCTATGAGAATGATGCCTCCGAACCATGATGCCTTTGAATAATGAAATGCAAAAGATTAAAGGGATCCTCAGGCCATGGCATGGTGTTCTCGGGCTATGCAAATGGTGCCTCTGAACAATGATGCCCTCGGATAATTTGGCGATCTTTCAGCCCATGAGATGCAATAGGTGGCGATCTTTCAGCCATGCAAATGTAAATAAGGTGGCGATCTTTCAGCCATGCAAGCGTAAATAAGGTGGCGATCTTTCAGCCATGCAGATGCAGATGGAGACAGTGTTTAGTCTCCGAAGGCAGAATGGTAACCTTATGCGATGCAGAAAAATGCAGATGGAGACAGTGTTTAGTCTCGGAAGGCAGAATGGTAGCCTTATGCAATGCAGAAAAATGCAGATGGAGACAATGTTTAGTCTCGGAAGGCAGAATGGTAGCCTTATGCAATGCAGAAAAATGCAGATGGAGACAGTGACTAGTCTCGGAAGGCAGAATGGTAGCCTTATGCAATGCAGAAAAAATGCAGATGGAGACAGTGTTTAGTCTCGGAAGGCAGAATGGTAGCCTTATGCAGTGCAGAAATGAAATAAAATGGCAAATGGTAATAGAGTTTTCTTAGCTGATAGCAGGTTGCGATATTGTGACTGCTGGGGACATTGTGATATAGGGAATATCACCGGCGTGCGTGGATAGCAAATGCGGGTAAGTGCAACAATTCTGAGAGTTGTGTTCCTGAACAATGTTTGTCTCGTGAGTGTATAGTATGTCAGATGCTTTCGCAATCCAAGTGTCTGCATCCAAAGAAAAATCGTGAGTTTTGTAGAGGGGGAGTTTAGCTCGCATCCCCGCTGGCTATGCTTGACCTGCTCGGCTTTAATCTGGTGATAGTGTGCGTATTATTGGGGTAGCGTTACTAAACGAAGCAATTTTAGCAATAAATATGCATGAATTTGTAAAAAAAAGTGACATAAGTATACAATTAGGAGACAACTTTCAGATGAACCGACGACTGTGACGTGGCTCAAGACATTGCGACCTCTCTCGCTACGGAATTTTGAGGGTCCTCCTCAAAATTCTGCCCCAGTTTACTGGGTTGATGCTTCCGGCTGCTGCTGGTGATGATCGGCTGAAATTACTTTGGAATTTTGAGGGCCCTCCTCAAAATTCTGCCCCAGTTTCCAATTGCGGGGGGAAATGAAATTTTTATTGAATTGTGACCGAACCCATAGGGCTGCCTACGTATCCCCTCTTAAACGGGAATCACGTCAAACGTAGTTCAATTTACATCATATAGGAAAGCATAAAGATTACACGTAGTAACGCTTGACTGCATCTGAGTTGATTGGTTTTGGCCAAACTTCTCCGTCCATTTCGGCAAGTATAAGGGCTCCTCCTGTCAGAACCCGGTGAACCATGTATGGACCCTGCCAGTTGGGGGAAAACTTCCTTTTGGCTTCATCTTGATGTGGGAAAATTTTCTTTAACACCAGCTGCCCTGGCGTGAACTATCTCGGCTTGACTCTTTTGTTGAAGGCTCTGGACATTCTGTTCTGATAAAGTTGACCATGGCAAACTGCATTCATTCTTTTTTCATCTATAAGAGCCAGTTGCTCGTAAAGACTCTTTACCCATTCTGCATCATCGAGCTCAGCTTTCTGTACCATTCTTAAGGAAGGAATTTCTACTTCGGCGGGAATGACGACTTCTGTACCATAAACCAGCATATAGGGGGTTGCCCCTGTTGACGTGCAGACTGTGGTACGATATCCCAACAGAGCAAATGATAGATTTTCGTGCCATTGCTTATGCTTCTCTATCATTTTTCTCAATATCTTCTTGATGTTCTTGGTGGCGGCTTCTACAGCTCCATTCATCTGAGGCCTGTAGGCTGTAGAATTCTTGTGTCTGATCTTGAAGGTTTCACACATGACTCTTATCAAGTCGCTGTTGAGATTGGAACCATTATCAGTAATGATTGACTCTGGAATTCCGAATCGACAAACAATGCGGTCCCGAACAAAGTCCGCCATGACTTTCTTAGTCACTGCTCTGTAAGATGCTGCTTTGACCCATTTGGTGAAATAATCGATGGCTACTAGGATAAACCTGTGTTCGTTTGAAGCAATGGGCTCAATTGGACCAATAACGTCCATTGCCAAGGCGGCGAATGGCCAAGGCAAGCTTGTTGCATTGAGCTCATTCGGCGGCACCTTTATCATGTCAGCATGAATCTGACAACGATGGCATTTTCGGACATACTGGATGCAATCTGTCTCCATAGTCATCCAAAAGTAACCGGCCCGGAGTATCTTTTTTGCTAAAACAAAACCATTCATATGTGAACCACAAGTCCCAACATGAATCTCCTCTAGCAGCCTGGCTGCTTCCTTTGCGTCGACACACCTTAATAATCCCAAATCAGGAGTCCTCCTATACAGGATCCCTCCGCTGTGAAAGAAATTGCTGGACAACCTCCGAAGTGTGCGTTTCTGAGTAGGATTTGCAAGTTCTGGGTATTCGCCTTTTGCCAAATATTCCCTGATATCATGAAACCAAGGCTTTCCGTCTGCTTCTTCTTCAACATGGGCACAATAAGCTGGCTGATCATGGATCTTTACTGGAATGGGATCAATGAAGTTTTTGTCAGGATGTTGTATCATCGATGACAGGGTAGCCAATGCATCGGCAAATTCATTCTGGATTCTAGGAATATGTTGGAATTCTGTTTTTGTGAACCTCTTCCTCAACTCCTATACGTGATGCAGATATGGGAGTGTCTTGGAGTTCTTGGTAGCCCATTCTTCTCGGACCTGATGCATGAGTAAGTCTGAATCTCCAATCACTAGCAACTCTCGAACGTTCATGTCAATGGCCATCTTGAGCCCTAGGATGCAGGCTTCATACTCGGCCATATTGTTGGTGCACGGGAACCTGAGTTTGGCAGACACCGGATAATGCTGACCGGTTTCTGATACTAGGACTGCTCATATGCCAACTCCTTTGAAATTTGCTGCTCCGTGGAATAACATTCTCCAGCCATCATAGGATTCTGCAATGTCTTCTCCTATGAATGATACCTCTTCGTCAAGAAAATACATCTTCAGGGGTTCGTATTCTCCATCCACGGGGTTTTCAGCAAGGTGATCTGCTAGTGCCTGTCCCTTGATTGCTTTCTGAGTCACATAGATAATGTCGAACTCACTCAACAGGATTTGCCACTTGGCCAGCTTGCTGGTGGGCATGGGCTTCTGAAAGATGTACTTCAAAGGATCCATCCTTGATATGAGATATGTAGTATAGGCACAGAAGTAATGCCTCAGCTTCTGAGCTACCCAAGTCAAAGCATAGCAGGTGCGCTCTAACAGAGAATACCGGGCCTCGTACGGGGTGAACTTCTTACTGAGGTAATAGATGGCCTGCTCTTTCCTTCCTGTTTCGTCATGCTGCCCCAAAACACAGCCGAAAGCTCCATCTAATACTGCAAGGTAGAGTAGTAAAGGTCTACCCGGCTCGGGCGGGACCAAAACTAGTGGTGTTGACAGGTATTCCTTGATTTTGTCAAAAGATTTTTGGCAGTCATCAGTCCATTTAGCAGCGACATCCTTCTTTAGCATCTTAAAGATTGGCTCACAGATAACTGTAGACTGTGCTATGAACCGGCTGATGTAGTTGAGTCTCCCCAAGAAACTCATCACGTCCTTCTTATTCTTTGGCGGTGGAAATTCATGAATAGCTTTGACCTTTGATGGATCCAGTTCTATTCCTCGGCGACTCACAATAAACTCAAGTAATTTTCCAGCAGAAACCCCAAATGCACACTTTGTGGGATTCAGTTTCAGGTTGTACCTTTGCAATCTGTTGAAAAACTTCCTCAAATCTTCCATGTGGTTAGTGGCCTTCTTGGACTTCATGATAACATCATCTACGTACACCTCGATCTCCTTGTGTATCATATCATGGAAAATGGTAGTCATTGCCCTCATGTAGGTGGCCCCTGCATTCTTTAGGCCGAACAACATCATCTTGTAGCAGTACATTCCCCACGGCGTAATGAAAGCCGTTTTCTCAGCATCTTCTTCATCCAAATCTGATGGTAACCAGCGAAACAATCCACGAACGATTGCAATTCATGCTTGGCGCAATTGTCGATCAGGATGTGTATGTTTGGTAAAGGGAAGTTATCTTTCGGACTGGCCCGGTTGAGATCCCGGTAGTCGACACAGACTCTAACCTTCCCATCCTTCTTTGGTACTGGCACAATGTTGGCTAACCATGTCGGGTATTCTACTACCCTGAGAACCTTAGCTTTGACCTGCTTAGTGACTTCTTCCTTGATTTTCAAACTCATATCAGGTTTGAACTTTCTGAGCTTTTGCTTTACCGGCGGACATGTTGGATCAGTTGGCAGTTTGTGGGCCACAATAGATGTGCTCACGCCCGTCATGTCGTCATACGACCAGGTGAATATGTCCTCATATTCCTTTAGAAATTCTGTGTATTCCTTCTTTTCTGATGGTGATAAGTGGACGCTGATTCGCGTTTCTTTGACGTTTTCTGCATCTCCCAAGTTAACAACCTCAGTCTCGTCCAGGTTGGACTTTGGTCTGTTTTCAAAATTCTCAACTTCCTTAACATTCTCCTCCGATATGTCATCTTCCTCTGAATCTATGTCCGTTTGTTGCATTGTCTCATTGCATGTCACAGTCATTGGTTCATCAAGATAAGTAATAGTAATGTTGTACAAATGAAGTAAATAAGAGAAAAATAATAATAAGTGTTGATTCGTAAGAAAAGTCGAACTGCTTTTGATGAATTTCATAATTGTTTTGAACATTGAAGATCTTATTGCGGGAACAAAATGCGAAAAGAAAATCATCTAGTAAAAAAAACAGTGCATGATGCTTGTTTAGCCTTGCTACCCCGAGGCTCGCCGGGCTCTGGTTGTTCTGATAGACCAGTTATTGAGGTGCGCTCCTCTACTTACGGCCTGTATGGAAGGGCCTTTCTCCCCCTCCTCCTCGAGAACGACGCAACAATCCATATCATCGTCTTCTAGGAACAAATTCTTCACTGCTGCGAGCGCCTCTTCTTGTCCGCCCCATAGATGATGTCAGCCAGTTTAAAGTCTATTCTAAGTGCGGTATCGGTTGCTCCAGTGGGTATTAAGGACCACGCATGGCGGCGACCAGTTGTTGAACTCTTCCCAAGTGTATCCGTATCCCAGACCGAAAGTAGTGCCGCGCTTCTTGAGCTTTATGGGTTTAGCAATCCCCTGGAGGTTCTTGCCAAGCCCCTTGCCAGGTTCGTACCCACTCCAATATGCTCTCGATTTTGTTGTCCCACCATTTGTCCTTTTCAACGGCGTTGACTCGCTCGATGTGGTGATAGGTCTCCCCACCCAACTTTCTTCTGCCTCCGACTGCCGGAATGGTCTAGCGACTGTATATAGGATTGCTACCATCACCGTGAATGATCACCTCCTGGTGATTCCACTCAAATTTTACCGCCTGATGTAGTGTTGATGCTACGGCCCTAGTAGCATGAATCCAGGGTCGTCCCAACAGCAAATTGTAAGATGCTGGCACGTCTATTACTTGACAATCAACATCGAACCAAGTAGGCCCCATTTGCAAACACAAACTAATTTCCCCAATGGTGGACCTTTGGGAACCGTCGAAAGCTTTCACATTGATGGCCTCGTCCTTTATCTCGTGCAGTCCCTTACCCAACGTCCTGAGTGTTACTAACGACAAATGTTGAGGCTGGATCCCCCATCAATCAGGACTCTGGTGATAAAATAATCTTCGCATTGCACGGTGATGTGCAATGCCTCGTTGTGACTCAACCCTTCTGGTGGCAGCTCATCTTGATGAAAAGTGATCTTGTGATTTTCCAATACATGTCCTACCATGTTAGCCATCTCTCCGCCGGTGATGTTGCTTGGCACATATGCTTCACTCAGCACCCTTAACAGGGCATTCTTGTGTGCATCGGAATTTTGTAGCAAAGCAAGGATAGAAATTTGCGCCGGTGTTTTGTTCAGCTGGTCAATGACCGAGTATTCCTTGGCCTGTATCTTTCTCCAGAGATCATCTGGCCCGGTCTCGGTGATGGTTGGCCGGCTAGAAGCCTACTTGCTCGACTCAGCCAGATGTTCCGGGGTATAAACTCTACCAGTTCTCGTCATACCATGTGCTGTAATAGCCTCTCCGAACATAACCTTGCCTTTCCTTCTTGCCTCGACTGTGTAGTCCCATGGTATAGCCTTTGTATGGAGTGGTGTCATGGCTGACATCGCCACTGGAATTGGCGTGGCTATCTTTACTCCGAACGGAGCATGCACCTTGGGCGGTAAAACTGCAACTTCGAATGGTGTGGGGTGCCTTGCTGGAGATACGAATTCGACCTCAATTGGCGCTGGCGTCTTTGCAGATGATGGTGCTTCAAACTCAAGTGTCATGGACATATTTACCTCGGCATCCCCAGAGGGCTGAATTTGGACTACGATCGGATTAAGGGTGACTATTGGTTTCTTTGTGTCGTCACCTTCTGTGATCAAACTGATCGATCCCTTGGGATCCCAATCATCCTCTATTTCATTCATGTGAAGGCCTCCTCCCTTGTGGTCTTGCAGAGGGTTATTGCGGACATTTGGAGCAGGTTCCTTTGCCACAATAATCTTGTTATCAATTAAAGTCTGGATCTTATCTTTCAGAGAACGACATTTGTCAATGGTGTGTCATTTCATGCCGGAATGGTATGCACAGGATTTATTTGGATTAACCCACTGAGAAGGGTTCTCAGGAGCAGCAGGGATAGGGGTGACGTAACCAGCAGCTTTGAGTCTTTCATACAACTGGTCAATAGGTTTAGCAATAGCTGTGTATTGTTTCGGAGGCCTTCGGTCAAAGTTTGGTCGAGGTCTAGGGAAATTTTGGCGTGCGGGAGAGAATTGATAGTGGGATGGTTGAGCATTGTAGGCTTGGTAAACATGTACGGGTTAGGAATATCCGGGTGAAGTAGGCTGATATGTGGGGGGTGGAGGTGATTGATAAGTGGGTGGTGGAGTTTGGTAAGAGGGTGAGGGTGCTTGGTAGTTTGGAGTAGGCTGATATGTGAGTGGAGGCATTGGGTAGGTTTGGTATTTGATGGGAGATTTGGTTCTTTGTGCAACCATTACGGCTCCTACGTCCCTTTTCTTGGACATACCTCCTGACTGTAAGGCCTTATTTGTAGCTTGCAAGGCCTCGAAGTTCGTAACCATATAGCTTTTGATGCCCTCTTCGATCCTTTCTCCCAGCTTGATAATGTCAGAAAATTTGTGACCCTCGACCATCATCAGCCTTTCATAATACTGTGGGTCTTGAGCCCGGACAAAGAATTTGTTCATTTGTTCTTCTTCTAAGGCAGGTCTAACCTTAGCAGCTTTGGAACTCCAGCGAGTAGCGTACTCTCGAAATGTTTCTGTGGGCTTCTTCTTTAGATTTTGAATATAAGAACACATCCGCCGCATTCTCCGTGTTGAACCTGAACCTGTCCATAAAGTCGGATGCCATGCTTACCCAGTTCGGCCACTTCTTTGGAGCCTGGCTAATGTACCAAGATAAAGCATCTCCCTTCAAGCTCCTCACGAAAAGCTTCATGCAGATTTTCTTGTCTTTTCCTACTCCGACCAGCTTGTCACAGTACGTTCTCAAATGGAACCTTGGGTCCCCTGTTCCATCTAACATTTCGAACATAGGAGGTTTGTACCCCCCGGCAGTTCGACATCGGGCTGTATGCAAAGATCTTCGTAGTTCAGCCCTTCAATTCCCTTACTTCCTTCAACGCCTTGTATTCGGCTAGTCAATTTCTTAAGTTCTTCGGCCAGGTTTCTGATGAGCAAGTCTTTATCATCGGACTCGGGTGTGCTTGAGATGGGTTGGGTGGAGTGTGGCATAGTCTCCACGTAGATGGGGGTATTTTGGTGGGTGTGGCAGTGATCATTTGTGGAGTTCTGGGACGAGTAGCGGGGTGTTATTTGAGGTATGGCAGGTGTTGCAGTGGTGGTGAGGAGCGGGATGGCTCTGTTGCTTTGGGATGTTCTGTGGAGGTGTAGGGTTCTGACCATTTGGGAAATTGATATCTGGAGTAGTGAGGGAAAATGACAGATTTGCCAGATTCCAAACCTGATCAAGTTCTTCTTGGAATTTCAACAGCTTTTGTTCGAGTTGGGATGCATTTTCTTTGGAAACCTTAATGACCATGAGTGACCTCTACCCGTTCAGTTAAGTTTTCCTTTCTGGCATTGTTCAAATCTTCCATCTTCCCTTTGTTCTTGTTTTTGACAGGACTAAGAGGAGGAGTGGGTGGAGGGCCCCTGAATCTCGTGGAGTAAGATGATGTTGCCAGAGTGCACGAACTAACCTTTGGGGAGGGGAATAAATAAACAAAAAAGGTAACAAGTCAGTGAGGATCATAAAAGATGTTGCAATATTTAAACACATAGTGCAGGAATGTAAAACGTGTCCTAATTTGGGGACCTCTTTGTGCCCGAGGTAGGCCTAGCGACAAGTTGATTTGGAGAACCCGGAATGCTAAATGCCTCATTTTAATGATAAAAGTAGACGAATCCAAATCAACACTAAATCACAGGAAATAAAAGTCACTAATGGCCATCGACCTTATTACATTTCATAAAAAGAAGAAAACTCCTATCTATTTGGTCCCAGAAGGACCTTCCCCAGGTTGAATGCTCTCGTTGATCAATCCTCCAGCTCGCGTAGGTTTACCAGTGAAAATGCCTTTTCCAGGTGTTCTCCTTTGTTTCCCTCAGAGTTCTGGCAGTCGGTGACTCTCTTCCTCACTTTTCCTTCCAATTCCAGCAGACTGTATTCCAGATATTCCAACTTTTCGCTAGCTTTGGCGGCTCTCTCTTTTCGACTCATTGATTTGGTCATTTGATGGAAGACTCCTCCACCAGTCTAGCAAGAGTGGGGGTGTGCTAATCATACAGAAACTGGGAACGTCCTGCCTCATTTTCTGCAAAACAAAAGGGTTAGACCCTACCCCCACCAGACTCGACTATTTAATATCAACAATTAGCATGAAGCATTTAGAAAAGCTGGCAACCAACGTATAAGCAAATAAGGCTTAAATAGGAGGGGATTTCATCACATAAAGGTTTGAAAGTAAACAAGGTTTGAAAGAGTAATTAGAAAGGCTGATTTTTAAAAAAATAAAGAGTTAAAATGCTGAAAAGAAAGAAATAAAGAATCAAGGGAGAGGGGTCCTAGGTTTATTAACAATATGGATCACCCCACACAATGCCCGGTAATCACTCCTCAATGAGGGGCTACACGTGACATTATTGCGTGGTCATCATATCCATATCTACCCTTCCCATCCCGTTAAGGTATTAAAGCGCGGAATGGTCTCGATTACTTATTGCATGCTATTACCCGCCCCAATCCTATCAGTCCCGGAGGCACTTAGGACTACTAATCCTAAAGGGGAGGGATATTAGGCTTATTTGAGGTTTCGAAAGGTAAATAATCTAAGGCGACATACAAAACACATGTTGCACATTTTAGGAGGAAAAGCATATAAACAAATAGGGGCTCAATTATACCTCCTTGAATAGAAAAGCACATAATTAGCATGACTTTCACATACTGTTTACGTCTGATTAAATACTAAATGTGAGAGAGAATTTAAAGGTTGAGGCAGACTGATTTATTACATAATTCAGATAAGAAACCCGAATGAGGCCTGCCTGCTGGTTTTTTTTTTAATTAATAGAACATATTTAGTTTATAGTTATTACCCTATGGCTTGCCTAAGTGTTAAGACGGGGTCCTATAGGCATGATATCTACGGAATTCAGAAAATATTAAGGCTTGAAATAAATTGTTTGAATGCATACTTGTTAAACTTGCTAAGTGAGGGAATCAGATTATTAAAGGCAGGACTTAACGAATTTATTATAAATTCTGCAACTGATAGTATCCGTTATTACTGGTTTTATATCTAACACTGAGTGAGGCGAATCAGATTCGATTAGAGATTCATATAGGCATGCTTTCTATGCTTTGCTGATTTTAAACTTTATAGACATGGTGTAAAAAAATGCAGAAACCTTATAGACATATTATCTAAATGCATAAGGCTTGTTTTAAAACCTATAGACG
>NW_017671679.1:0-3943 GCF_001879085.1 Nicotiana attenuata
GGAGGTCTTGGACCTGTTTTTCCAATGCTCCTATGCGGGCCCTATACTCATTTTCTTTAGTTAACCAAGCCCCTGTTCTCGTGATGACTCAACAAATTCCTGGATGTGAGGTCGTTTGGCCGGTCTTCCGAATGCAACGTCCCCTCTATACCAAGCTTGATAATCAGGAGACACTTCTCCTTTGGCTCGATCTCGAACACAAGTGTTCGCCACCAAATATTGACATTCGCTCCAGACCCGGCGGACCATTGCTTCAGGAAACTGGCCATCAGGGCCAATCTCAACCACTTGCAAACTAAGATCATCATCCTTGGGTACTATCTGGCATCTCCCCAGCTGCCTCAACACTCGATACGGTGCGTAAGGCTGAATGCTTTTAAGCCCCATCAGAAGGAAATGTGGTCGGGCTGCCGGCATGTATACGATTTCATCAACGGGTAACCATCCCAGTGTCCACTCTATTTGGCTAGCAGTGAGGGACCGAAAATATGTTGTCCAACCTGTGACCCCTTCTGGCAATTCAACCCCTTTAATCCTCGTGTAAAACTCTTCTATGCATGTTTTGTCTGGAGACCCATAGCTCAAAAACTGAGGGCGATGACACAGATGCTCGATCATCCACATTTGTAACAATAGATTGCACCCTTCGAAGAAAGCTTCCCCGGCCTTGCAGGCTGTAAGAGCACGGAAGATGTCAGCCAATATCATAGGTGCAAGTGTACTTTTGGCTTGAGTAATTAATGTGCTGACGACCCCAGCTATTTTTATGTCAATGTTCCCATCCTTCCTTGGAAATACCAGAAGCCCCAGGAAAGCTACTATAAAGGCGAAACGTCGATGCTCTTCCCACTTTTGGCGGTTTCCTTTGCTACGTATCTTACTTTCTGGGTTGTTGAACCCCCCGATATGGCCATATCGATGATATATGAAGCTCAGAGTACAAAAGCCATTTGCCAGATCTGTGTTATGGACGGCTCTGACTATCTTCAAAGAGTCTAGAAATCTGTGTACGGCTACAACTCTAGGGGCAACCAAATATTTGTGCCTCAACGGAACCTCATCTTTTCCAATGTAGCCAGCTATTTCCTCTAATGTCGGGGTGAGCTCAAAGTCCGAAAAATGGAACACATTATGTGCTGGGTCCCAACATGTAACCAGTGCTCTAATAATATCTCCCCGAGGCACAATATCGAGCAAACCGGTAAGCCCTTTCAAATGTTTCTTGACTGCATCTTGCCCTTCCCCGTCTAAATCGTTCCACCACAGACGTAACTCCAAAGGGATTTTATGCATGATTGAAAATAATTCATTTTGAGTCGTGCTCATCCTGCACATTTGTTAAGGTGATTTTAATCACTTATTTTAACCTAAAAGAAAAAAATGGCATAATCTCTGTTCAAATTCCAATTTAAACAAACAGCTGGTATTGCGGATACGGCCTTCCAGCACTTCATAAGGAAGATTTTAAGGCTGTGCCTTCTAACCGTTTAGAAGATGAATCAGGGTGGCTGTTCTTGCAAAAACAGCCTTCCGGCGCCCTTTTGGGGACATTTGGCTTATTTTTGACAAGAATGGCATCACCCGACTTATTCATGACGAAATTAAAAATTTTGGTATTTCTGGCTATTTTTGCAAAAAGAGAGGTTGGACCCGATGAGGGTTGCCTACGTATCTCACGTCCGGTGAGAATCAAACCAGCGTAGTTCGGGCAAATAAAACTAACTATTTTCGAAAACTAAACTCTTTTTGTTTTTTGTTGGCAAATACACTATTTCTGAAAGCAAGACTCTTTTTTGTATTTTCTTTTTCAGTGGCAAATAAAACAAACTAATTAGAAAATAAAACTCTTTTTGTTTTTCTTTTCCATTGGCAAACAAAACAAACTAAAAAAAAATACTTTTCTTCTTTTTTTTTCTTTCATTTTTCTCGAAAATCCGGCGGAATTTCGGCACTACTTGGACATTGGTTTTTCTAATATAGGTAATTAACTCTCTACACTGCTATTTTTCTTTTCTTTTTTTTTTGTTTTGCAATTTTTCCAGATATTCAAAGCCGGTCAGCATGCGAGTCCAAACAGATAAATGCACAAGTAGGATGTATCAGGATGGTCCATTATTCCGGGTACACCTGTCCTAGACGGACCCAACCCCTGTGTTGAGTCCCCTAAGTCATATGCACGTGATGCAGATAAACGTCCTTCTAGGGATCCGGCATGAAGTCAAGTTCTTCTAGGTTCAAAACCTGGGTATGTGTTCTAGACTGTGTACCCGAGCGGACAACTCGAGTCGAGGAGGGGGCTACGTACCGGGAACCAAAGGGCCATCCGGCTTAGTAACTTGTCCGGCCTCTTTCTTATTTCAGGGTATTGACACTAACAGAATCGGGAGTCTCAACCAGTAAGCACATCCCCGGAGGTGAGAAGAGAAGGGTTTCGACACAGTTTATATACAGTTCAGATAATATCAAAGCGGTAAAAAGCATTGCACATTTAGCATGAAACATGTAGGAAAATCAGATAAAGCCAAATACAATAATCTAAGCTCGAATTCTGAACCCTGAACCAAAGTTCTGGGTTCTCCTCCCCAGCAGAGTCGCCAGAGCTGTCACACCTCCTTTTTCCTACACCTGTGAGGGTGTAAAGGAGTTTTTTCAATTAAAGGACAGTCGGAACGAGATTTATTATTAATATTCAGAGTCGCCACTTGGGAGATTAATGGTGTCCCAAGTCACCGGTTGAATCCCGATCCGAGGAAATTATGACTCTGTTAACAGTCCGCGAACCAGAACTCCGAGTAAGGAATTCTGTTAACCCGGGAGAAGGTATTAGGCATTCCCAGATTCCGTCGTTCTAGCACGGTCGCTCAACTGTTGTATTTGCTTTTATCTGATTTTAAAACATATTCTAACCTATATGCCTTTTATTTTAACCGCTTTATTATTAATTTTTAAAGAGAATTGCAACATCGTAAAAACACGTCTCGAACCACGTCACATAAATGCACCCGTGGCTTTTGACACATTTCAACTCCGTTGGGATTTGGATTTGGGTCACATAAATGTGACCCCGAATTTAGGAAGGTAATATTATTAAATGCCGAACCTAAAGCAACTAGCGCATTATTAACTCTGCGGGAAGCTATGGAATTTGCTAAATGGCACGCCTCAATTTCTAATAGTCATGTCCATGATCCGATTCATTATTTCAGGGCTAATAGGATCGAAGTGGTTTCATCAAAGATTAATAACCCAATTTTAATTTGGCAACGCTAACGTTACAAATTGATTTCAATAACTAATCTAATAAGAAGACAACAACCAGACAAGCTCATTTCAATCAGCAAACATACCACTACGGTTATTCATCCATGGAAATCAATTTAAAGCAACCAAGGCAAACAAATTCCGTGAGATAGTTCTAGGAAAGAAAGACAGTAGCAAAGGAAAGAATGGACTCGATGGAGCCCAAAACAATCTCTGAACTTGGATTAACGAAAATAGTTTTAACCGGATGATTAACAACAACTTGGTTACAGCAAACTTCGGCATACCAAATCGGAATCCACCTCGCCAGGAACCTCAACGGAAATCTTGGGCCTCAAGCGACTCGAACGACGACCTTCGTTAATAACTCAACTGCTGGGTCGCTATGGAGCTGTTTTTTACACTTTTTCTGCTCATTTTTTACTAGTTAAAACTTGATGTTCATGGGCTAAATAAATGGAGCTTAAGTTGCAGCTCTTTTGGAGACAATAGAAACTGGTTTTTTCGGACTGTTTCCTGCGTTTTGGTCAGGGATTTGAGCTCATTTTGGGCTATTCTTTGCTGGGTTTAAGGGATGAGGAAGACGATGTCGGGGGGGTCCTGTGCTCATCGGCGCTGCCTCCATTCTTTGGCTGTTGATTTTCGTTTTTTAATGTAGGAGAAATAGAAGTCAAATGGGGTC
>NW_017671679.1:7703-50422 GCF_001879085.1 Nicotiana attenuata
AGACTACGTCGTTTAGGAGGGGGGGCGGACCTGGATCGGGTTAATGCAATGGCTTGGGCTGGTCTTGCTTGGGCTTGGCTGACTTTGGGGAAAAAAAACATTGGGCCTGGGTAAAAGAATAAGGACTTGGCCCAAACAACTCTCTTCTATTCCTTTTCTTTTCCCAAATTCTCTTTTTTTGTTATTTTCTTTTTCCAAAATTAAAATGAGAAAAAAAAATCTAAATTAATTCCTATACTTTAATTGACCTAAATACACTAATTAAGCCTAAATGATAATTATCAAAATTTAAAAAGGAAAACTACTAACATCAAAAATTAACTCCAAAATTGCAAATTAAACTATTTTGTGATTTTTCCAATTTTATAACTAACTCACTAATTAATCCTAAAATGTAAAATTAAATCCTAAATTCAAATGCAACATACTTTTGTATTTTTCATGAATTAAATAAAATAAACATGCACAAACAAATGCAAACAATTAACACGAAAATGCCACAAAATTCAAAAAATTGCAAAGTAATGAAATGAAATTATTTTGTTTGAATTTTTGGGAATAATTCATATATAGGGCAAAAATCACATGCTCACAAGGACGACGAAGAAGATTTCTTCGCTCCTCGAACTTTCGTTGCCCCCGAATAGTCGGATGCAATGAAATCTATAATCGAAGATCTGGAGCAGACTGTTTTGATCGAACACCTCCCAGATCGTAAAGTATACCTAGGAACGGGATTGACCGCCGAACTCAGGAAAGAATTCATTCAATTTCTTATTAACAATATCAACTGTTTTGCTTGGTCCCACTTAGGTATGACAGGAATTCTGCCGGAAATAACCTCCCACAGACTGAGTGTCGACCCAGGTTTAAACCGGTGAAGCAGAAAAGGAGACCACAGTCCGAGCTAAAACACGCATTCATCAAGGAGGAGGTAACGAAACTTCTTAAAATAGGGTACATCAGAGAGGTAAAATACCCCGAATGGCTAGCCAACGTAGTAGTGGTACCCAAAAAGGGAAATAAGCTAAGAATGTGTGTAGATTATAAAGACTTAAATAAGGCGTGTCCCAAGGATTCGTTCCCATGGCCTAACATCGATCGTCTGATCGATGCTACGGCCGGCCACGAGACCCTTACCTTTCTCAATGCCTACTCGGGGTATAATCAAATTCAGATGAACCCCGAGGATAGGGAGAAAACTTCATTCGTCACGAAATATGGTACCTACTTTTATAACGTGATGCCCTTCGGACTAAAAAACGCAGGGGCTACGTACCAGCGTCTAGTTAATAAAATGTTCGAGCGTCAAGTAGGCAAATCCATGGAAGTTTAAATTGATGATATGCTAGTTAAGTCCCTACGCGCAGAGGACCATTTGACTCATTTGCAGGAAACATTCAACATCCTCAGAAGCTACAACATGAAGCTCAACCCCGAGAAATGTGCCTTCGGTGTGGGTTCGGGCAAATTCCTGGGCTTCATGGTATCAAACAGGGGGATCGAGATTAACCTCGATAAAATCAAGGCCATCGAGGAAATCACGATGGTAAATAATGTAAAGTCCGTGCAATGGCTGACAGGGCGAATAGCGGCTCTGGGCAGATTGATATCAAGGTCATCCGACAAGAGCCATCATTTCTTCTCTTTACTCAAAAGGAAAAACAACTTTGAATGGACTCCAGAATGCCAACACGCCTTAGAGGAGTTGAAACGATATCTGACTAGCTCGCCTCTGCTCCATACGCCAAATGAGGATGAAACGCTATATGTATACCTGGCCGTATCAGAAATAGCGGTAAGCGGCGTGCTGGTTCGAGAAGAGCAAGGTACGCAATTTCCTATTTATTATGTAAGCCGGACCCTAGGGGATGCCGAAACTAGGTATCCCACCTTGAAAAATTGGCTCTCACGTTAATAAGCGCCTCGCAAAAATTGAAGCCCTATTTTCAATGCCACCGTATTTGCGTTCTAACAACATATCCTCTCCGGAGCATATTGCATAAACCCGAGCTATCGGGCCGATTGGCCAAATGGGCCATCGAACTTGGGGGGGTATGATATCGAATATCAACCCTGAACGGGCATCAAGTCCTAAATTCTGGCGGACTTCGTGGCCGATTTTTCACCCTCCCTCGTGCCCGAGGTAGAAATGGAACTTTTACTAAAATTAGGCAGATCTTCCGGGGTATGGACCTTGTTCACCGATGGCGCCACAAACGTGAGAGGATCCGGACTCGATATAGTCCTGAAGCCACCTACGGGCGGCGTAATCAGGCAATCTATAAAAACTGCAAAATTGACTAACAATGAAGCCGAGTACGAGGCTATGATTGCAGGTTTAGAACTGGCCTAAAGCTTGGGAGCCGAGACCATCGAGGCAAAATGCGATTCACTCCTGGTAGTAAACCAGGTGAATGGGAGCTATGAAGTCCGGGAGGACAGGATGCAGAGGTATTTGGATAAAATCCAAGTCACATTACGTTGTTTCAAAGAATGGACCTTTGTCCACGTGCCTCGAGAGCAGAATAGCAAGGTCGATGCCCTTGCAAACCTGGGATCATCTGTTGAAGAAGATGACCTACTCCCCGGGGCTGTTATTCAGCTATCTAAATCGTGGTCGAGGAAGGTCATGCTGAGATTAACTCCACCAGCCTAATATGGGACTGGAGAAATAAATATATTGATTATTTGAAAGACGGAAAATTTCCCGCAGATCCAAAAGAATCGAGGGCCCTGCGAACCAAAGCAGCCCGATTCTCGCTCGATGAAAACAAGACTCTGTAAAAGAGAACTTTCGATGGTCCCCTAGCAGTATGTCTGGGGCCAGGGGATACAGACTATGTACTCCGAGAAATTCATGAGGGTACTTGCGGAAACCATTCCGGCGCCGATTCCTTAGTCCGAAAGGTGATCAGGGCAGGCTACTACTGGGACAACATGGAAAATGACACCAAGGAATTCGTCCGAAAATGCGATAAATGCCAGAGATTTGCCCCCATGATTCACCGACCCGGTGAACAACTACATTCGGTCTTATCGCCATGGGCATTCATGAAATGGGGAATGGACATCGTCGGGCCCCTGCCGACGACCCCAGGTAAATCTAAATTCATTTTATTTATGACTGACTATTTCTCAAAATGGGTGGAAGCGCAGGCCTTCGAGAAAGTAAGAGAAAAAGAAGTCATTAACTTCATCTGGTACCACATTATGTGCCGATTCGAGATTCCCTCCGAGATAACGTGCGATAACGGGAGGCAGTTTATCGGAAGCAAGGTAACACAGTTCCTTGAGGATCACAAAATCAAGAGAATCCTGTCGACGCCTTACCACCGGTGTGCAAACGCCCAGGCCGATTCCACAAAAAAAACCATCATCCAAAATTTAAAAAAGAAGTTGGAGAGCGCCAAGGGGAAGTGGAGAGAAATGTTGCCCGAAGTGCTATGGGCATACCGAACAACTTCAAAATCAAGCGCAGTGGAGACGCCTTTCTCCCTAGTGTACGACGCCAAGGCTTTGATACCGGTGAAGGTCGGGGAGCCGAGCGCCAGATTCCAACACACCACCAAGAGCTCGAACAATGAGGCCATGACAATGGCCCTCGAACTGCTAGATGAAAAACGGGAAGCCTCGCTGGTCCGAATGGCCGCCCAAAAGCAAAAGATCGAAAGGTATTACAACAGGAGAACAAACCTCCGACATTTCAGAGTTAGGGACTTGGTCCTAAGGAAAGTCACCCTTAACACCCGAAACCCTAATGAAGGAAAGCTAGGTCAAAATTTTGAAGGACCGTATCGTGTCCTCGGAGTAGTTGGTAAAGGGTCTTACAAGCTCGGTACCATGGAGGGCGAACAGCTTCCAAGCAACTGGAACATATCAATGCAAAAACAGTATTATTGCTAGGGCATCCGATCAAAAATTCCGAAAGCAGCCTCGAGCACGCGTTGCACTCTTTTCCTTCGATCGGATTTTGTCCCTAGAAGGGTTTCACCGGCAAGGTTTTTAACGAAGCAATGACCATATGCTACCTAAGGAGATTCAACAAGTATTCAAGATTTCTTTTGCAATCCACCTCGAATACTGGGGGGCGTCCCCCCCGGAAGGTCACCTACTCGGGAAAGCCAAGATATCCCAAATGGGAGATCAATAGGAAAGTAATGTACCGGGCCAAACGATCGAACGAACCATGCCCATATAGAGCAACCGAGCCCTTAACAACAAAAACATGTATACTTGTACCAAGTAATCGGAGAATACTTTCTCATTAAAGCATTTCACGCTTCAAAGGAAACTCGACGTTCTAGCAAAAGGGACTCCTCTGTCAAAAAGGTCCTGAACACTCGGAGACTGGCGTCAACAATTCGACACCCGAACGACCCCGGGGTCGGAACTCCAAACTCATAAGCCCTCAACGAGGCAACATCAAAATCATAAAGCGTCTCCAAAGCTGAAAGTGTCCCCGAACACTCGGAGACTGGAGCCAAAATCTCAAAAACATCTCATGACCTCAGGGTCGGAGTCGCCAAAATCGTAAGCCCTCAATGAGGCATTACCAAGCTTTCAAGTAACCGCTCCCGAGCCAGGATACCCCCGATGACTCGGGGACTATCGCCAATAACCATTCATTAAAAAACCCAAAGCCATAAGACCCCGAGCGGGTAGGCTCGATCTCGCAAGACCTACGAAAGGCAACAACAGCATCTGTAAGACCTCAAGCAAGGCATGAACCACACTTGCACCAAGTGGCAATATCTGTAAGACCTCAAGCAAGGCATGAACCATACTTGTACGAAGTATCTAAAAACTGTAAGACCTCGAAGGCATGGAAATTTTGTAAGACCTGCTAAAGGCATAAACCCGATCGCAAAGTTTAGGCTATGTATCGAACTTCTAAGACCCCTATAAGGCATACCCTCGATATAGACGCCTAAACTACTTCACTCGGGATCAAAAATGGCTCCGGCCAAGCACAAATGACTACAGTCATAAGGCTGTACCAGCCAAACTAACGCGACTCGGGGACGCCCGACCGTCGCTACAAAATCACAGGCCTTCAATTACTTCGAATATATTTTGAAAAGAACTAGTTAAACAGGCTACCCTTGACATAGGCAAAAGAGCTTCGACCATGTCAGCTCCAAATCACAAGCTTCGAGATACTCAGCCTCTGAGCCGAACCTCCCGAGGTACTCGATCATCGCCACATAACGACTCATAATCGAGGTTTTTATTGAACCGTCGAAGAGTCAGGCAAAAATTTACTTCAAAAAAGTCCTTAACGAGGAAAAACCAAAGCCTATAAAAGGCCGCACCGGCACAAGGCATAAGAGCCATTGTCGCCAGCCAACACAGATCAAAAAAGCTTGAGGGTCGAACGAGCTCGAGTCGAAACCCGACTTGGAGACTGAACCCAAAATAGTCAACTACATATGCCTAAGGGCAAGGCATAAGATCCATTGTCGCCAGCCCCCATAAAAGGCCGCATCGGCCCAAGGCGTAAGAGCCATTGTTGCCAGCCCGCACAAGTCCAAAAACATGAGGGTCAAAATGAGCTCGAGTCAAAAACCGACTTGGACATTGAACCCGGAACAGTTAACTAAAATTTCCTAAGAGGAAAAAGCACCAGAGCTCAAATGACAGCTTACGCTAAAAGGGCGTACCGACCCAATACGTACGAGTTTCTGTCACCAGCGCTAAGATCAAAGGTCGTGCCCGCTCGATGCATGAAAAAACCAGGACCGAGGGTCTAACCCGAGACCTGGGACCTCGGGTCAAAAGTCAAAATACATCACGTAGTATTTCCGAAAAACAAAAGGGAAAGAAGTGGTAGGAAACAAAAAGCCTTCTTATGGCCCACAAGGGGGATGTTTACAAATATTGAAAAAACCCTTACAAACAGAGAAGCAAACAAAATCCTAATCTATCATCGAGCCTGCATCTTCGATGGCTTCACCAAGGGTTGCACCTGAACAATTACGGGTCCTTCAACGGCCCCTTCTCGACGGCCTCTTGCCCTCCGGGGGCTCCGCCTTCATTTCTATCACCTCTCGAGCCACTGCCTGACACACCTCCGAAAGAAAGCAAGTTAGCATCTTTCCTCTCTAGGGTCTCCACCCTCCCGAGCTCGGCAAGCAGAATGATATCTCCCGCATGTACGTCCCCAAAAGCCTGCCTCTGAGATGCAAATCGAGCACGCTTCACAGCTCGAATCAATTTTGGATCGGCCCCCTCAGGCGCCCTCCTGGTTTGAGCGCTCGTCGACATGGCATCCTCTCTATGCAAAGGTATAAGCGCCTCGGCTTCAGTTTTGATCCCGGATAATGCAGCTACCAGCTCATAATGGAGACCTCTGTACTTGTCACTATCCTCCCTCGCGTCACTGAGCTGACGCCCGACTAAGGTCACCTTCTCCTGGAGGGCATCCCTCTCGAATGTTATCTCCTTCACATGCCGTTTGAGTTCAGAGACTTCAAAGTCTTTGGCCCGGAGCTCCTCCCTCAGCAGGGCGCTTTCCTTCTCAAACTGCACGAATCGGATCCAAGATGTTAAAACACTAGGATCTGGCAAAACATTCAGATAATAGCAAAACAGGGACTAAGTAACCTGTTCAGTAAGGTTAGCCTTCTCGCGCTCATGACGGGTCACCTCATCCTGATACCGAGTGAAAGTCTGACGATAAAGCGCCTTGGCCTGAAGCCACGAAAAAAGACAAGTTAGAAAGGCAAAGGTCAGAACAACCGAGGCCAGAGTGACAGACAGGATTCGCACAAATTACCTGCTCGCAAAGCCTGCTCATCTCACCAAAGATGAGTGAAGCATCGATCTCAGGGGTTTCCTCGGGAATGGTTGGAAGCCTCTCGAGCGCATCTCTGCCTTTGATAGGTCTCCCGGCATCTGAAGGTTCTTCATGCGGGGCATCTTGCACTCCCTTAGGAGGTAGGGTCATTTCCTGAAGGGAATCAATCACGACCACGGCACTAGCAGGGTCGATCAGGACCATCCCTTGTCCAATCAGGGCTCCAGAACTAGGCCCCTCCGAACCACCTACCGAAGGCACCCCTGCCCGAGGGGAACCCTTGCCATCAGCCAGCTCAGGGGCAACACCCGATACTCCCTCAGTCGTCCCTCCGCTACAAAGTTGGATCGCAACGACATCAGACTCCGGCTCGGAAGGCACCATCTCTCCGACCCAAGGATCGGCCAGGTTTATCACTCCCTCGGGCACTACCGAGAAGCTATTTTTCCCCTCACCTTCAACTCAAGGGTTTCCCGCCGATTCCGGAGTTAGGGCTGTCTGGTCAGACTTAGCTTCTTCCGCCTTAATCTTCTTGGATTCTGAAGGTCCGTCCGATGATTCCCTTTGCCTTTTCTTCCCTTCCTTGGGTACCAAAGCACCCTCCCCGCAAGGCAATGCTCACTTCATCAAAGGGACTTCCCCCAGACCTACACATATGCAAGAAGCAAGCCCGGGAATGAGAACACTGCTAATAGCGATTTAGATCGAAAAATGTGACTACAGTAGGGGTAGAGTCTCACCATGATCCTTAGCTTCCCACCGAGCTTGGGATAGATCACGCCACACTCTCTCAACATACGGGCAGATCGAGTCCAGACGGCCGACCCAATTCGGGAGGTCCAGAACCGTGCTAGGGTAAATTGCTGTGGCTACATTGGCAAGAAAAATTAAGTGCCTGGAAGAACGTAGTCAAAGAGAAGCGAGGGAATGCTAGATAATGTGTCCATTTACGTTCCACATTCCACCTCTCGGGGAACGACATCCTTTCCACCGGGATCAGGTCAGAAGTCCTTACTTGGACAAACCGGCTTATCCATCTCCCATTCCCGAACTCCTCGGTACAGGCGAAGAGGGCCCTTGGGGCTCCGCAGCGGAGCTTGATTAGACCCCCGCAGAAGAGATGGGGGTTGTACATCCTGATCAGATGATCGAGGGTGAAGGGCATCTCCTCGATCATGTTCACGTAGTCCCCTGATCATGTAAACAACACGCCAGAATGAAGGATGAATTTGGCCAAGGGTCACTTGATACCGTTGGAAAAAGTCGAGAATCACGGGATCGATCAGGGGCGAAGATGGCCCCACCGGCCCTAGTGTAAACGGGTAAGTATACACACTGAGAAAATCAGCTTTATATGTCGTAATATCTTCCTCCCAAGCAGGGATCTCCACAAGAACAGCGTCCCCCTAGCGACAATCATCTCTCACTCTTCTGACGTCTGTTATCTAGCTAATATACTGAGTCACGGGCTCACGGCGCCCCGGCCTCGAAGAAGGCCTCTCGACCATGAAATCAGAAGCCATCGCAAAGAATCCTGGGACATATTCCTCAACACAAGGAGGTATGCCCGCTTCACCTTGAGATAAAAGCGAGGAGGATGAGGTCACGTTCTCCTAGGAAGCAGTGGCGGGAGCTTTCGCCATTCCTAGAAAATTCGGGAAGAAAAAGGGGAGTTGCGTTCCTAAGAAAGAACAGAAGTAAAGGTAGAACAAACCTTTTTTAGGGGATGGAAATATCGTGAGTTATAAAGAATAAGAAGGGGAGTATTTATACAAACCCCGCGTGCGCGTTGAAGGAGGCCAAGAGACAGCTTGCTGCCATAATCAATGCAAAGACCTTCAGGGGCTATGTGTGCATCGTCTTTTGGCACCTTATGACTGCCGTCGCTACAAAAGTACCAGAGGGGGCAGAAATTCAAGATCGTTTCTTATCATTTTCACTCTAAGAAATGCGGAGACTATCTGTGCACGGTAAAATCGGGGGGTCCAATTTCCCCGTCATTATGATGCCCCGCGAGCATACTTCCCAAGGCTCGAGACTGGGGTCGAGGTTCACCTTTGAGGGCTGTCAATGCTCGACCTCGGAGCCATGCAGACCAACGGCTATATCGGGAAAATGGGGAGTTCCCAAGGCACGCGGTTAGGGCTGACACGGTCTAGCGGGCTACTCTGAACCCAAATCAGGGCGTCATTCAGCCGTCCCATCCCCATATCTATGTAACTAATGTATTTTGTACTATGTGGGGATTTCTCTCTTATATAAAGGGAGTCCTTGCAATTTTGTAGGGGACCTGTTGCTTCAGCTGCTCCACAAGAAATATAAAATAACATCTCTTTGCTCTCTTACATATTCTCTTGATATATTTGCTTCCATTTATTATCTTCATTAGTGGTAATCATTTATTGCTTATCATTGGCCATAAAGAGCCTTCTTTGATTTTATCATAACTGTTAGTCATACTTTGATCACCTTCGATAGCTCACGGTCGAGTCCCAAAATCGACCTCGAGGCCCCGGATCGACGAGCTCGAGGCCCCTGATTGTCTACCTATCGGTTTGACTATCATTTCATCCTTAACTCTTATTTCGCTTCTACGTCTCACCTACATAGTATCGACTACTTAACAACCGGTATAAAAATAGATCACGTAGTTTTAGAGTCCCATAATCAAATTTAATTATAATTATCATTTTCACGGTAAACAGTAATAGTGTTCGAAGATGTTAAGGCGGATTGTTGCCCTAAAGATAACAGATTGGAGAGTTGTTTGATATGGTTTGGAGAGTTGTTTGATATGGTTTGTCTGTTGCTGATTCTGGTTTGTTGTATGTTGTTAAATATCATTGTAACAGACGGGGGAGTTTAAAATAATCTTGTGCAGGTTAAATTTTTTGGGATAGTCGTATTCACAAAGGAAACTCTGCCGAAAATTTTAAAAATTTAGAGAGTTAGAAATTTTTTGAGTTATCAAATTAGTCATTCAACACTTTGTTATTCAATTACCTTAAAATTTTCTTTGTTTAATTATTTCTGATTGAATTTTGTAGGTGCATCGATTGCGGGTGAAAGCAGTGAAGACCTTACTTGAGTTTTGTTGATCGTTCTTAGACTTTCTATCATCATGTTCAAGGATATTTTAGTTTAGAACTTTTTGTATGCAAATTAAAACTCATCTATTTTTGACTTTTGAATTGTTGATCAAACAATGTATTCATATTTTGTTTTTGTATATGTATAATGCGAGTTAGATATTTTTATCTTATTTCGTGGTTTCTATAAGTTATAGTGTATAAAGTTTCATTGCATAAGAAAATATTTCTCATTTTGCTTCCATAAATATTAGATATTATGATAGTGAATTGTTGCGATAGACAATATAACCGTTCCAATAGATCTAGCAAATAGCAATAGTAGCCCTCTAATAACCGTTGCAATAGGATATAGATATTTGTTCCAATATATAACAAAATCGTTACAATAAATCATGCAAACCGTCGCCATAGACTAAAAAAATCGTTAGTATTATTATAACACAACGGTTTATAACCGTTCCAATACAACAGAAAGTCGTTCCCTGGTCAATGGTTGCAGTTATAACCATTACAATAGCCATATATGGAGACGGTTTTGAAACCGTTACACATAACGGTTCCAGTTGGCCTATTCTAATGCTGAATCTTGGAACGCGTCATAAACCGTCCCATTAGCCCTACAGAGACGGTTTCAGTATCTGTAGGTACAGTTTTGAAAGGGTTGCCATGGGCTTAATTTCTGGTAGTGCCGGTTATGTAATTTATTTGGAAATTCGACCTCAATTTGAGGTCTAAATCCCATTTTTACAAAAATTTCTAATTCTACCCGAATCCCTAATTTCCACCATGAAAACACTAGAATTTAGGTTGAAATCTTATGAAAAGTAGTGAAAGAATGAAAGAAGATAGGCTAGAATCACTTACCAATGCATTGGGGAAGAAATGGTCTTTAAAAAATCGCCTCTAGGGTTCTAGGTTTGAAAATTTGAGGAATGAAAGAAAAATCTCATCAAGTTCATATTTTACCCAGCTGCAAGTGTCGCAATTGCGACCAGGGGTTCGCAATTGCGAACCTCGCCAATTCGAGAAACTCTTCGCAATTGCGAAGTCTCAACATTCCTGGTGCCTTCGCAAATGCGAACAAATTAATCGCAAATGCGAACCTCAGCGGATCACAATTGCAACCACAGTTTTCGCAAATGCGAAAATCCAACCCAGCCCACTGCTCACAAATGCGATGGTTTCTTCGCAAACGCAAGGCTCGCATTTGCGAGCCAGACCTCGCAAACGCAGACCTGATGCACCAGTAATTCATTTAAGTTCAAAAACACTTTGTAGCATATTCAAAACTCACCCGAGCCCTCGGGGATCCAAATCAAACATACACACAAGTGAAAAAGCATCATACAAACTTGATCACGTGATCAAATCACCAAAATAAAACCTAGAACTACGAATTGGACACCAAATCAAATAAAATTTTCAAGAAAAACTCTTCAACTTCTATTTTAACAACCGAACGTCCGAACCTCGTCAAACCAACTCCGTTTCTCAGAAAATTTGACAGACAAGTTATAAATATAGTAATGGACATGTACCGCGATACGAAACTAAAATACGGACCCGATATCGACAAAACCAACCATCAGTCCATTCATAAAATCATTAAACTTTCAAACATTAAATTTTCGACAAAAAAATGAATAACTCGAGCTAGGGACCTCCGAATTCGATTCCGGGCATATGCCCAGGTCTCAAATTGCGATACGGACCCACCAAGACCGTCAAAACACGGATCCAGGTCCGTTTTCTAAAAATATTGACCGAAGTCAACTCAAATTAATTTTTAAGGTAAAATTTTTACTTTTATCAGTTTTTCACATAAAGCTTTTCGGAAAAACTCCTAGACTACGCACGCAAATCGAGAAAGGCTGAAATAAGATATTTGAGGTTTCGAAATACAGAATTAGGTTCTACAACTCCAGATGACCTATCGGGTCATCACACTAATTGCTCCAAAGTCAGCTCCCATGGAAAAAATAAAGTGAAAATGAGCCCAAACCCCTGCTTTTAAAACCATACTACCTAGAAAATCCCTTTTCTGTGGTTCCATGGTCGCTTCTGCGGCTTAAATCTCGCACATGCGAGAACCCAGCCCAAGTCGCCGATCGTATTTACGATCCCTGTAGCACTTTTGCACTCAGCTTCTGCGTTGCCTCCTCCGCAGGTGTTGTCCCGCTTCTGTGGCAAAACGACCACATCTAAGGTCCCAGCACCGCCAAATAAAATCCGCTTTTGTGCTTGCCTAGCTACTTTTGCGGCATCACATCTGCGAATGTTTTTCCGCAGGTGCGATTGCATCAGTACTTAGGCCTTTCAGCAACATAACAAGTTTCCAAAATGATCCGCGACTCGTCCAAAACACACCCGAGAGCCCCGTGACCCCGTCCGAACTTACCAACAAGTTCTAAACGTGATACGGACCCAGTCGAAGCCTCGAATCACGTCAAACAACATCAAAATTACAAATCGACGATCGAAACCTTTCTTTAAACTTTTAAACTTCGACGAACGCATCCGAATTATACTTAAACACCCCGTAATGACGTCAAACTTTATATGCAAGTCACAATTCACAACACGAACCTATTCCAAGGCTCGATACCCTAAACGGACATCGATAACACCAAAATTCACTTTGAATCAAACTTAAGAAATTCTTAAACTTTCAAAATGCCAACCTTCCATAACAAGCGTCGATATGCTCCCGGACCACCCGATACTCATACGCCCAAGTACGAAATCATCGTACGAACCTATTGGAACCCTCAAATTCCGATTCCGAGGTTGTTTACTCAAAAGTCAAACTTTAGTCAACTCTTCCAACATAAAGCTTCCAAATTTGGAATTTTTCATCCGGATCAACTCCGATCTTCCCGCAGTTCCGACCACACGTACAAGTCATGATTCACGAAGTGAAGCTACTCAAGTCCTGAAACTGTCAAACTTCGCGCTAGGGCTCAAAACGACTGGTCGGGTCGTTACAATGTATACACAATGTTTTTACACTATATAACAGTCTATATATAATATTTGAATGTATTGTTACAAAAAATGCAATATATATACATATATCTAACTTTTATATACTGTATATTTAATTTTTATATGAAATTACACTTGCATCTTATAACTAAAATTAAAAGAGCAGATAATGAAAGGACACTGGATTTAAGCAGATGACTAATTAATGTCCTCGACTGTGTACAAGTTAGCTCTTTTTATCCAATAAGTAGATAATTATTGCACTTATGATTGATATTGATTTTGGAACATTAGTCTCATCATTAGCAAGATTGATGCATTCTGTTATTCTTGTTTTGAGTAATTGGGGCTACAACTCAATCTCATCTTTTGCAAGTATCTGATACTTCAAATCATTTTTTAAACTAATTTAATTTTAATTTTACAATATTAATTATTGATTTGTATGATGGAAAATAATGAAATTGAGACTCTTGGATTAGACACACATTATAAAAAGTCATTTTATTGAATTATTACGTACACTTGAACCAATTCCAAGTCTTTGCCCAGTGCTCACTTTATCATTTTGGAGTAATTAAGAAAAAGATTATTGTGTAGAAGAAAAGGATTGACAGACCCTTTCCAATTGTAGCAGATTTTCATGTTTCCAAATGAAAATATAAACTAACGAAAAGAAGGGAAAAGACAATTTATTTCAAGAATACGATAAGAGGTTTCACAATGGACAACATATGAAAAGCCCCTTGTTATATATTATTCCTAACATCCTTCTTCTAATGTTATTTTACCATGTCTATATTAAATTGCATAATTATATTCTGAAAGTAAGGACATATTATACTAAAGATGCTTTGCCAACATAGAAACCTAAATCTAGTGGGTTGTTAGTGGACCAAGAGGAGGAAATTTTGCACATTGAGAATAATACCTACAACTTGTTAATAAATTGGGCATAAAGGTCATTTCGGATCAATCGGAAATACATAGGCTACTAAAAATTTTAGGGGGCCATAGAGCGTCATTTTCTCCTATATTTTTTGGGCAAGTACACAAGCAGTCATTTTCTATCACGACCCAAGTTCTCCCTCCGTGAACTGTCGTGACGGCACCTAGTCTCTACGACTAGGTAAGCCTAACAAATTACGAAAAAAAGGAAATAAAATGCGAAACTGGCAAGTTACGATTTAAAGCATAATAAAAGAGTTTGAAATGTCGCTCGGCATATACAATACACACTCTCAAAACTAAAACAAACTTCCAAAACCCGGAATCTCATGAAATCACAAGCTATAGAAACTACACAGTGTTCTAACTCCAGAATGTCTAATCAAAAGTAAATACAGGAAGTCTAAAGCTAAAGGAAAAATAGAGAGGGACTTCATGATCTGCGAACACGGCAGATATACCTCGAAGTCTCTAATGTCGCCCGCCTCACTGGTGGAACGGCTGAGCAGAAGAACCTGGATCTGCACACGAAAAACATGTGCAGGAAAGAGCATGAGCACACCACAGCGGTACCCAGTAAGTGCCAAGCCTAACCTCGATCGAGTAGTGACGAGGTAGGTCAGGGCCCTACTGGTTATATATTTAAAACAAGGTAAAACAGTATGAAATGCGACAAATAATTAAAATACTAACAGACGATAACGAATAAAATCACAGAAAGGATGTAACTCAGTACACAAATATAGCAACAGGGTATCTCCCAGGATATCGTCCCGTAGTCCCAAACGTAAATGTCCAGAGGATCTCCTGGGATATCGTCCCGTAGTCCAAATCATAATATGCAAGGGGATCTCCCGGAATACCAATCAATAGTACCACAGTAAACATCCAATACAAGGGGAATCTCCAGGATGTCGTCCCGTAGTCCCAAATATACATGTGCAGGGGGATCTCCCGGAATACCGATACGCAGTCCCAAAGTAAACGTGCAAGGGGATCTCCCTGGATATCGTCCCGTAGTCCCAAAGTAGACGCACAACAGTATCAAGAAGAATATACAGTTCTATCCCAATTCGTTCCAAGAAAACAAATATTTCTATTCTAAAGATGCTGCACAGAATTCAAGTAACAGTTTAAGCAGGTAGAACAATTAAGTCACTTAGGCATGCTTTCCTAAACTAAGCAGTAGCTTTTAATTGCAAGTAGTGTTCAACAAAAGGAAACACACGTATTTACTCAATGAAAACGGGGTTTTCTAACAATTATCACGTGTACGCACTCGTCACCTCAAGTACACGGCATTCATATAACAACAATACCAAATCCTAAGAGGAGCTCCCCCACACAAGGTTAGGCAAGCCACTTACCTCGAACCGGCTCAAAATCAATCGAAATCACGCTCTTGCCACGAGTATCCAACTCCATTTGGCCAAAATCTAATCATATAAATTTCATAACGTAGATACAACTACAAACATCTAATTTAGCTAAAGAAATCGAAGCTAAGGTAATAGAATAGAAAATCGCCCAAGAATCCTCTCTGAGCCCACGTCTCGGAATCGGGTAAAAGTTGCGGATTATGAATACCCATTCACTCACGAGCACACTCGAACAAAAATCATCAAAATCCGACGCCACTGTCCTCAGGTGCTGCTCATGATCTTCCCGACTCCGGGAGTATACCAAAATGTCATCAATAAAGACGATGATGAACGAGTCAAGATATGGCCGGAATACACTGTGCATCAAATGCAAGAAAGCTGCTGGGGCATTGGTCAGCCCAAATAACATAACAAGGAACTCGTAATGACCATACCGAGTCCTGAAGGCCGTCTTCGGGATATCTGGCTCTCGAATCTTCAATTGATGATAACCTAAACGCAAGTCAATCATAGAAAACACTCGTGCACCCTCTAACTGGTCAAACAGATCATCAATACGAGGCAAAGGATACCGATTCTTCACTGTAACTTTGTTCCACTAGCGATAATCAATGCACATACGCATAGAACCATCCTTTTTCTTCACAAACAAGACAAGAGCACCCCAAGGTGATACACTGGGCCGAATAAAACCCTTGTCAAGCAATTCCTGCAACTGTTCCTTCAACTCAGGAGGAGCCATACGATAAGGAGGAATGGAAACGGGTTGAGTGCCCGGCAACAAATCAATGCCGAAATCAATATCTATGTCGGGTGGTACACCCGGAAGATCAGCTGGAAACACATCAGGGAAATCCTGTACTACTGGGACTGAATCAAGTGTAGGGGTATCAATACTGACATCTCTCACATAAGCTAGATACGCGTCACACCCCTTTTAAACCATTCGTTGAGCCTTAAGGAATGAAATAACTCTACTTGAAGTGTGAGCTAAGGTACCCCTCCACTCTACTCACGGTACACCTGGCATAGCCAGCATCACGGTTTTGGCGTGACAATCAAGAATAGCATAATGGGGCGACAACCAGTCCATGCCCAAGATAACATCAAAGTCTACCATGCTGAGCAATAATAAATCGGCTCCGGTCTCAAAACCACTAAGAGCAATCAAAAACGACCGATAAACATGGTCCACAACAAGAGAATCTCCCACGAGAGTAGAAACATAAACAGGGGAACTCAAAGAATCCCGAGATATGCCCAAATACGGGGCAAAATAAGAGGACACTTAAGAATAAGTGGAGCCTGGATGGAATAAAACCGATGCATCTCTATGACAAACCAGGACAATACCTGTGATGACAGAATCAGAGTCGACAGCCTCAGTACGGGAAGGAAGGGCATAATATCTGGCCTGGCCTCCCCCTCTAGGGTGACCTCTACCTCCCCGACCTCCACCTTTAGCTGGATGGGAAGGTGGGGTAGAAACTGGTGCTATAATTATAGCATGGGAACTCTGCGGGGCACGCTGTGGCTGAGAAGTTTGTAGAGGTGCACCCCTCCTAAGTCTGGGGTAATCTCTCACCATATGGTGTGTGTCGCCACACTCAAAACAAGCTCTGGGAGGACATGGCGGCTGTGACTGGCTCGGGCCAGGTCTGCTAGACTGACCACTGAAAGCACCCCGTGCAGGAGGCGCACTAGATACTGGAGGTGCATAATAGGGCTCCTGAGGTCTAGGAGGAGCTGGAATACCACTGGCTGCTAGAA
The DNA here is from genome assembly GCF_001879085.1 of Nicotiana attenuata. Lineage (NCBI taxonomy): Eukaryota > Viridiplantae > Streptophyta > Magnoliopsida > Solanales > Solanaceae > Nicotiana > Nicotiana attenuata. The sequence goes on from NW_017671679.1 coordinate 24,680, forward strand.
GAGCTGAATGAACGGGGCGACTCATATAACCCCTACCATGACGAACTGCAGCAGGAGCACGGGCACCAGAATAATGACCCGACTCTCGAGACCTCTTGGCCTCCCTCTCCTCTCTATCTCGAGCATGCATACCCTCTACTCTCCTAGCAATGCTCACCACCTGCTGATAGAAAATATCCATCGCCAACTCCCGGGCCATACTAGATCTGATGCTGGGAATAAGCCCCTCAATGATCCGGCAAACTCTCTCGCGAACCGTAGAAACCAAGGCGGGTTCATGCCTAGCCAAGTTAGTAAAACGGATAGCATCTCCGAAACAGTCATAGTACCCTGGCGCAAATGCTCAAACTCTGCACGCGACGCGTCCCTGAGGCTCTGAGGGACATACTTTCTCAGGAACATATCTGAAAACGGAGTCCGTGTCAAGGAAGCTGCCTCACCTGGACTGTCCAACTCATAAGTACGTCACTACTGATAGGCTGCTCCTCGAAGCTAGAAGGCAGTGAAAGAAACACCACTCGATCCTGATATACCCATAGTGCGGAGGATACGATAGCACTCCTCTAGAAATCCCTAGGCATCCTCCGATGCTAGACCACTGAATTTATGAGGCTGGTACTTCTTGAACCTCTCAAGCCCCCTCTGCTCCTCCTCTGAAGCTACTGCCCTATCCTCGGGCTGAACTAGGGCTGCAGGCGGTACCGGTATAACCTCTAGGACTTGCTCGACGTGTACTCGCTGCTCAGGAGTACGGGCGGTGGGAGTCTGTGCTCCTCCTCCGGCCTGAGATGTGGCTGCAGCAAGGGGAAGCAACCCTGCCTGAGCTAGGGTGGTGTACACACTCATGAACTGTGCAAGAGTCTCTTGGAGTGCTGGAGTAGTAGTAGAAGTAGGTGTATCAGGTGCCTGGGCTCCGGCTGGGGCGGCTGGTGGCTCCTCTGTGGCAGCTCGCGCGGGGTGCTCTGGCTGCACCACGTGCGTGTCCTCGGCCTCTACCCTGGCCCCGACCTCTGACGGCTCTATCAGGGGGCGGGGTGCCTGGTCATCTCCGGTAGCACGTGTCCTAACCATCTGTGAGAGAATAGAAGACATAGGTTTAGAATTTTGATATCAAAAATCTCGCACGGCAAGGAAATCAAATGAAGTGGAATTTTCCTAACGGTTACATTGCGTCTCATAGATAAGTACAGATGTCTTTGTACCGATCTGCGAGACTCTGATAAACTGGCTTATGATTCATGAATCCTATGAACCTAGAGCTCTAATACCAACTTGTCACGACCCAAGTTCTCCCTCCGTGAATTGTCATGACGGCACCTAGTCTCTACGACTAGGTAAGCCTAACAAATTGCGGAAAAAGGAAATAAAATGCGAAACTGACAAGTTACAATTTAAAGCATAATAAAAGAGTTTGAAATGCCGCTCGTCATATACAATACACACTCTCAAAACTAAAACAAACTCCCAAAACCCGGAATCTCATGAAATCACAAGCTATAGAAACTACACAGTGTTCTAACTCCAGAATGTCTATTCAAAAGTAAATACAGGAAGTCTAAAGCTAAAGGAAGAATAGAGAGGGACTTCGGGATCTGCGGACGCGGCAGATATACCTCGAAGTCTCTAATGTCGCCAGCCTCACTGGTAGAACGGCTGAGCAGAAGAACCTAGATCTCCACACAAAAATCATGTGCAGGAAAGGGCATGAGTACACCACAGTGGTACCCAGTAAGTGCCAAGCCTAACCTCGGTCGAGTAGTGACGAGGTAGGTTAGGGCCCTACTAGTTATATATTTAAAACAAGGTAAAACAGTATGAAATGCGACAACATAATTAAAATACTAACAGTCGATAATGAATAAAATCACAGAAAGGATGTAACTTAGTATACAGATATAGCAACAGGGTATCTCCCAGGATATCATCCGGTAGTCCCAAACGTAAATGTCCAGAGGATCTCCCGGGATATCGTCCCGTAGTCCAAATCTTAATATGGAGGGGGATCTCCCGGAATACCAATCCGTAGTCCCAAAGTAAATATCAATACAAGGGAAATCTCCCGGGATGTCGTCCCGTAATCCCAAATATAAATGTGCAGGGGGATCTCCCGGAATACCGATCCGTAGTCCCAAAGTAAACGTGCAAGGGGATCTCCCGGGATATCGTCCGGTAGTCCCAAAGTAAATGCACAACAGTCTCAAGAAGAATATACAGTTCTATCCCAATTCGTACCAAGAAAACAGATATTTCTATTCTAAACATGCTGCACAGAATTCAAGTAACAGTTTAAGCAGGTAGAACAATTAAGTCACTTAGGCATGCTTTCCTAAACTAAACAGTAGGCTTTTAATTGTAGGTAGTGTTCAACAAAAGGAAACACAAGTATTTACTTAATGAAAACGGGGTTTTCCAACAATTAGCACGTGTACGCACTCGTCACCTCAGGTACACGGCATTCATATAACAAAAATACCAAATCCTAAGGGGAGTTCCCCCACACAAGGTTAGGCAAGCCAGTTACCTCGAATCGGCTCAACATCAATCCGAAATCACGCTCTTGCCACGAGTATCCAACTCCGAGTGGCCCAAATCTAATCAAATAAATTTCATAGCGTAAATACAACTACAAACATCTAATTTAGCTAAGGAAATCGAAGCTAAGGTAATAGTGTCGTGCCCCCTTTTTCCTCGCGGAGTCTGGGGTTTCGACATTTTTGGGACTACTCCTTTACTGTAGGGATAGGGTAAGAGATTTGAAGAGTCACCACCTAACTGATTAAGGTGCGTTAGGGCACCTAAAGCGAATAACTCATGAAACCAGTTTACATCACCAGAGATCGGGTAAGGGCTCGAAATTACCTTGAGGGGAAGGTGTTAGCCACCCCTCGAGGTCCACAACGGTGGGTCCCGGCCAAACTCAATTAAGCGAATTAGTCTTATGGAAAACAATTTAGACAAATTACGTTAAAGGGGTCCTAGGTTTTTTAGCCTATAGGATCATTTTCATGCAATACTTGGTAACTTTCCCCAAATTGGGGTGTTACGCATAGCATTAGCGCACAGATCATCATCTCCTTTACTACCCAATTACTATCTTTCAATTATTACCTAAGCGTTCTAGTAGCTTCTAATGCGTACCTTATGCGTGCACTACCCGTCCCTTACCTATAGTCCTAGAGGTTTTTAGGACTTCCTTTTTTGGATGGATCTAGACTCACCTACGATGTTTAAAAATGAGAAAACTAAGCGAAAAACAAAATTCAAATAGGACTATCACATAAGGAGCAAATAAAGACTCATGTTAAGCTCCACAAATAAACAGCAAAAGCACGCAATTCAAACATAGCATTTTATCAATTTAAGACCCTATAAGCAGGATATCTAGATGAGCATAAACAGAATATAACATAACAACGAGCAGCAGTACCTATCAGTTTGCCTACTGGTTTTTTTTAATATTCTGAATCTGGGCATGTTCCAAGCAGCAAAAATTCACAGTTTTTAGACCCAGAATTCTTAATTACCCTACAGGCTTGCCTAAGTGAGGACTAGAGTAGAATCCTATAAGCATGGTATCTAAAACTGTTAATTAACGACTACAGTTTATAAACCAGTTACTGATTTTAACAAACAGGTTTTTATCTCTTTAGATCCTATAGACATGCTTTCTTATTTATAGAATCAGTTAGCTCCTATAAACATGATTTCTAGGTGTTGGGACCGGTTTATTTATTCCCTATAGACATGATATCTAAATTTCATAAACTGATTTTAGACTCCCTATAGGCATGATATCTAAATTGCAGAAATCGATTTTAGATTCGCTATAGGCATGATATCTAAATTGCCGAAACCGATTTTTATATATCTCCTATAGGCATGGAATCTATGTGGGCAGAGACGTTAACAAATTGCCAGGCAAGTTCAGTAATTTACACAAAGGAGATCCTATATACATGATCTCTAATGTACATTGAGATTGAGAATATGCGTTGAACATGGATTCTTAATGCAGAATTGACAAAACAAACTATAAACAGGGTTTCTAGTATGCTAGAGTATGAGAATTCTTGATTACAAGTGGTGAGACATGATCCTATAGGCATGATTTCTAGGCGAGCAGTAACATTCACACAATAACCTATAAGCAGGATTTCTACTCGAGTTTGAACAAAGATATATAAAAATCCCTCCCCAGCTTTTACTAGTAACCCCATATCTGTTTTTACAAGGATTATTACGTTATTACAGACCAATACGAATGAATTACACAAAGCTATTCATTACACTATAGGGAGCCTTAGCAGGCCCAACATAAACCTGATTGTTAGGCCTTCAGCAGAACAGTCTTGAAACATTAGCAAGATTCACAACACCTTAAGCCAGGCTTCCGGTGTGTCAAAGTTCCCAAAGAGCCTCAAGGACCACGGGCAATGGTCACACTGGATCCATACATTCAACACAGAATTCATAAGAGATTGGAAACCAGCTCCAATGTGTCAGAGTTCAAAGGAATCTTAGGGACCCTAGGCAGTGCTCACAATGGAGGTGGTAGGAACCTAGATAGCTAAGAGTGGAAGTTTGAAAATAGTATATGTAAGGGGAGGGGATAGTTTTAGAATAATTTGGTTTTTTAGGAACAAATAAGTTCAAATTACAAACTACAAACAGAACACAGTCCATATTTAGCAGATTGGTATTAGTTCAGACATGGATGATATACCAGCATTAAGGCAATCACAACAAGGGCAGAAACACTTGAATTACAGACAAAACTGACCACACATATTGGCAATACCTAAACCTGTTCTGAATAGGGAGAATACAACTGAATCCATCAAGGTTTCACATTACTAAAGATTACCTAGTCTATTAATTATCACTAGGTGGGACCATGTAGGCGTATATTGAACATAAGCATGCCAAGCGAAACAAACACATAACACAGGGTAGCAGGAACTAAAGCATATTAATCTAGAAAGAAGTAAACAGAAATCATGGGTTAGCCATGCTAAGGTAAACTAAACACACAAGCATATAGAACAGAGTAGGTTAACAGGAATTAAGGCATACTAGTCAGGATGAATGCAAACATATGGCAAACAGAAGCATATCGAAGCTTGAAGTAAACTAATCATATAATCACATGGAACAGAGCAAGACAACAAGAACTAAGGCATAACAGTTGAGAAAGAGATGGTTAGGAATCGTGTACCAAACAGAAGCATGTTGAGGTCTGTGATAAAACTAACTACATAAGAATATAGAATAGAACAAGACAACAGGAATTAGGGCATACCAGTTAGGGAAAAAGTAAACAGGAATGTGAAGGCAATTGGAATTCAAGAGTCTAGCCTTGGCTTTCAGCCGACTAGACAATGCAGCAAATCAGAGTGATAGAAAGAACTCAAGTTGTGTGAGTGTAAGTGTGTAAGTGTGTGTTTGTAAGAGTAGGCGTGTTTTTTTTTTAAATCAGAATGGTGAAAGGATTATATAGCATACAGTAGAGTAAACAAGTAAGGTAGGAAAATCAAGGGCACACAAATAAGGTATGCAAAGTCAATTAACTAGTTAATTAGGGCTAAACATCAATCAATTAAGAGGACAGAATCCTGAAAATGTCACTTAAATTAAGGAGAATCTCATACGAAATCAATTAGCGGACAGAATTGAGGTTTAATAAGGTAAGCAATAAGTCTAGAGACCATTTATAGGTCGGTCACAATAATCAAAGCCCAGAAATCAGGCTAGTAATATAATTAAGGAAGTAGTACCAATTATGAATCACATATAAGAATAAATAAGAATCTTTCGAGGAGATATCAGTTTTGAAAAGGAGTACAATTTCAAACCCTAATTAAGCAAGTAAACCAATTGATCAGTTTATTTGACAGAGCCAAAATAAACAGGCAAACGTTAGAGCAAGCAGTAGAATAATTAAAAACCCTAGGGCGTAAAGACATAGGGATGAAAATCAGTCGAAAAGTAAAGGACGAAAACCGGAGTTAAACACTTAAACATTTTAGAACATTTTGCAGAAACTTAAAAAGATGAAACCCTAGCTTTAAGGGAAAAACGAAAATCGGTTAACAATAATAAGAAAAATAGCAGAATCTTAAAGGAAAAGTAACAAACAAACTCAAACCGCTTCAGATCTAAAGAGATCTGAACGATTTAGCCATAAATAGTTAGGTTATAAAAAAAATAACAGAGGTGAGAAAAATCCGGTTTGGACCAGAGATTTGAAGCCATAAACACGAAGATATCAGTACTCACTAACATAGGAATGAACACAGACGGATTCATCAAGGAAATGAGGGATTTGAACCAAGTCTGTATCGAATCTCTTTGAGATTCCATCAAATAACATGGAAGTCGAACAACCAGTAGAGATAGGAGGCCGGATAAGGCCTAGAATCGAAGAAGAAACCCATGGATTGAAGGGATTCTGGTGACGACGGGCTAGGGTTAGGGAGAGGGTGAGAGAGAAGAGAGGAGGAGAGGATTCAGGGGCGGAGGGATTTTGGAAATGAGGTAGGGTTTGGGGTTTTGGTATATTAAAAAAGGAAATGGATCCTGGACCATTGATCTTCTAAGATCAATGGCCAGGATTCCATCCGGGTTCGAGCGGGTTATAGGAAATTGGGTTATGGGTTATGATTTAATTGGGCTGGGGTAGTAATTTGGGCCAGATCCGAAAAGAAATCAAATTAAAAGAGGCTATTTGTTAAATACCTAATTAATTTGATAAAATAATTAATAAAAATAGCTAATAAATGATAAAAAATGATATTTATGCATAAAAATGATCCAAAATAATTACTTAATATAATAAAAATATAAAAGGTCATTTTTCTTGTAGAAATAAAGTAATTATGCACATATGGGCTACGATTGCAAAGTTATTGCAATTATAGCCTATAAATATTAATTGGGTTATGCATAAGATAATTATAAATATAAGTGATAAAATTAAGCAATAAAATTATCATAAACCCTTTATGATGCAATTAGTAATTATTTATATAATAAAAATACAAGGGACAAATTAATTAAAAATCCTTTAAAAATGCAGAAGTTATGGAAAATTATTAATTGCTGCTCATGCATTGTTTTGAAAGTATGTATGCATTTAAAAATATATGAGGGAAAAATTGGGTATCAACAAATAGAATAGAAAAACGCCCAAGAATCCTCCCCAGGCCCACGTCTCAGAATCGGGTAAAAGGTACGGATTATGAACACCCATTCACTCACGAGCACACTCGAACAAAAATCATCAAAATCCGACGCCAAAATCTCCCTCAAAACTCTGATTTTAAGTTGGGGAACTTTTCCTCAATTCTCCTAATTTTTCACCCCAAATCCGAAATTAAATAACAAAACTAAGATTAGATTAATGGAATACAACTAGAAAGGGATAAGGAATCGTTACCCACTGATTTCCTCTTCAAAATCCTCTCAAAATCACCTTCTCCCGAGCTAAAAATCAAATTTGGTGTAATGAGCTTCAAACCCTCGAAATTTCATATTTCTGGCCAGCAATTTCCGCATCTGCGGCCCTGGGACCGCACCTGCGATCCCGCTTCTGCGGCTGGGGACTCGCACCTGCGAGATTTCATTAAACGGGCAAAAACCGCTCCTGGGCTCCTTCCTCCGCAGATGCGGTCCGCTTCTGCGGTCCTATAACCGCATCTGCGGTCACTGGCCATCAGTGCCCAAATCGCACCTGCAACCTACTTCCTCGCATCTGCGGGCTGCACCTGCGGGCTCCTCACCGCAGGTGCGAAAATACCAAAAGCAACAAACTTCAGCACAGCCCAAGTCCAAATTCAACTCCCGTTAAGCATCCGAAACTCACCCGAAGCCCCCGGGACTTCAACCAAACATGCCAACCAATCCTAAAACATCATACGAACTTAGTCCAATCCTCAAATCGCATCCAACAACGCTAAAACCACGATTCACCCTCCAATTTGAGCCTAATGAACTCGAAATCTTAAGAGTTCTACACCCGATAACAAAACCAACCAAACCAAGTCCGATTGACCCCAAATTTTGCACACAAGTCACATTCAACACTACGGAGCTATCCCGATTCTCGGAATCGGATTCCAACCAGGATATCAAAATTTCACTATCGATCCGGAAACTTCAAAAATTCAACTTTCGGCATTTCAAGCCTAAATAAGCTACGAACCTCGAAAATACAATCCGAACATGCCCCTAAGCTCGAAATCACTCAACGGAGCTAACGAAATCGACGGAATTCCATTTCGAGACCGTTTTCACACTGTTCCGACTACAGCCCAAATTCTAAAGCTTAAGCTCTCATTTAGGGACTAAGTGCCCTAAAACACTCTGAAACTCAAAAAGAATCTTCCCGACAACTCCCAATAGCAGAAACAAACACGGGGAAAGCAGTTAATAGGGGATCGGGGCGTTAGTTCACAAAACGACCGGCCGGGTTACATTTTCAGGCATGGTATTTAGAGATTAACAAATACTTATTTTGTCCTGAAATTTTAAACTAAAAATTTCAACTTCAGGACTATTCTCAATATTTTTACCCTGAAAAATTAAATTGAAAAACTGAAATTAAGGATGCACTGACTAATTCCTAAATAACAACCTTATAGAGCGGCTACCTGGTGTATTTTCTGCTTTATTTTTGGACTTAAACACATTTGGTCATTCGGCCAAAAGTAGTTATAATCGCTGATCAAATATAAAAAATATACAATAATTATAAATAAAATAAGCATATTATATATTTGACAGATATTATTTGGTCGACAACTACATAATGTAAAATTCCCTTTATTTATTTTCTATCACCTCTTAACTTTACTCGATGTTATATTAAATTAACTTCCATCAGCTAACAATATAAAAAAGTTTACACTATCAAGTCACATAAATAATATATACAGGTCCATAATACGTGAAGTTAGCAACTTTGAACAATAAGGCAAGTAACCTAATACTACAACCGAATCTCTTTATAACAGTCTCATTTGTTTCGATACTTTTTGGCTGCTATAATGAAGTGTTGTTATAGAGGACATATGTTATAATATAACATAAAAATCGATTTTGAGAATAACTTGACTTTTATAGTAAATCACTATAATATATATAGAAATGTCTGACTGTGTATGTTAAATTACTCATGGTGGTATAAAATTCTCTAAATTCTTTATACTAACATTGTTTATAGAAGCACCACTAAGAGGTGTGGCAAGGTATTAAGATCCATTTACCGTTAATCAAATGCCTCGACCAACTTAAAATTGGAACTGGGACAAGAAATCTCCATATATGAAGTTAAGTATAACTATAATATCCAGTATTAAATTTTGTCACCTCACTGATGGTCCAAAATTATGAAGAACCGTGGAACCCTGCACGCTTTCCTAAATTGGAACAGGTGGAGAGCCAGAGATGACAATAAAAAAAAATAAAAAAAATTTTAATGGAACCCTACATATTTATTTTTTTTTTTGGTTAAAAAGATACATATATTATAGATAATTAAACGCGTACAGAAGAATTGTTAAAATGCATAAGTTGCATCAGTTGTACATAAGTAGAGTTGGCTACTATGTTCCCCTTATGGGAACTACAACACTACTACTATTAGAGACAGTACTAGGTAGTGAACTATTATTACACATCGTAGATGTTGATTTTATCATTCTTCGTCTAAGCATTCCATAGTGATCTTGCTGGTACAAAAGCTTGACAAAAGGTGGAGGACTTTCAAAAAGTATACAACTATCTTCTGCATGCATGGCTCCATATTTAGCTAGACAGTCTGCAACAAAGTTTTACTCTCTGTATATGCTTTGAATCAGTGGACTATCCAGCTGTAGGAGTAATAACCTGCAATCATTAATTAAGTTAGTGTATGCATTGTAGTGTATTTAACATACCAAGTATTGCAGTTGCATCTGTTTCAATGATCAGTGGTGTGAGATGCTGTTGGATAGCAATTTTTAGCCCCATGAGTAGTGCCAGCAGTTCTGTCTGAACACTTGTGCCATGTTGGAATTTTCCTGCAAAACCTATAATCCATTTGCCATGTTGATTTCAAAACAGCCCACCAATACCATGGTTGTGAGTGTAGGAGGAAGATCATCAATGTTTAACTTAAAATTATGTAGGTTTGGTGGATGCCATTTTATATATAGAGGTAGTAAGGAGTGATTTCCTAATTTTGGATTTGTGAGATAGTAAAATTTAGCAGCCTGTTTGTATAGTAAAGGTATATTTGACTTAAGTTTTTGATGTTCAAAAAAGATTTTATTTCGTATAGTCCATAGCTGCCACAATGCAAATGGTATGATTATGGAAGATGGAATGTTACGAAAGGTGGATAATGACTGTTTATGTATGAAGTTGTATAACCAAGTTATACTATCAATTTGAGGAGGAGCATTGAGTTGTGTAGTGGATATATTAAGAACAGGCCAAATTGCAATAGCATTATGACATTCAAGGAAAATATGATTTAATGTTTCAGGGACCATATGACATTGTGGACATAGAGATGAATTAATAATGCCTAATCTATGTAGATAAACAACTGTAGGGAGTCTTGCATGACAGATTAACCATAAGAAGAAAGAAATTTTGGGTGGAATATGCAGTTTCCAAATCCACTTAAAGTTAATGAGTGCATTTGTTTTTTTTTTTTTTTGATTTCGCACCCGGTGTCCGGTACCCGCATTGGAGCCCGATTATATTTGGATTCACGCCGCGTAGGGCCCCTTTCGGGGGGAAGCGCTCCCTACCAAGGATTTTTCCATACCCAGGGCTCGAACTCGAAACCTCTGGCTAAGGGAAGAGCAGTCCCATCCACTGCACCACTTGTTATTTGATTTAGGCACTTTATGAGAGAATTGTACATTGATTTCACAGAAAATATCCCATTTAGTGTAATTGCCCAATATAGTTTGTCATAAATTGTGGGCACAATTGGTATATAGATATCTGTGAGTGCAGATTCTAAATGAGGAGGTAATATGAATGGTAATGAACCCTACATATTTATTACTCTCTCGGTCCATATTATTTGATTTTTTGCTGTTTTTTCACACTTATAAAAAATATACATCTTTTAACATTAATCAACAATAAAATTAACCATATTAATTTTTACTATCTCTTCATATTTTTTATTTTATTTTATATTTGTTATAATGCCATTTTGGGATTTGGGATATAATGATTAGCAACTCCCAATAAACGAAGCAACTAGCAGAACTCTCTTGATTGATTTTTTAATTGCATTGTTCATCGAATCGTCAAGCTTATCTATTAAGTCTTTAATCTTTTCGAATGGGTCTTCAACTTTACCATTCACGAAGTACTCTTGAACTGTTTTGATTGAGTCTTCAAATTTAGAATTCATAGAGTCTCGATCATCTCTCTCATATTGCCTCTGTATTTTTATTTTACAAAAATAATTAACATGAATTGTCGGAGATAAAATGATAATCACGTTTTATAACAACTAGTACGTGGACTACTAGAGAAATGAAACGCCAATTTAAGATGGATGAATTCAATTGCTTTGAAAAATAAATATAGCACATACTCTAACACTATTTACACCAAAGACAATTTTGAAAAGACAAAATTAATTCATTCTTGAGAACTAAAAAACTTAATATTTTGACTACAAAAAAACCTAAAAAATCATATAAAGTGGACTGATCACGCCCAACTATGCCTTATAAAAAGGACAATGCGGTCGTTGCAAATATAATCCGGTTTACAAGTCCGGAGTCGAATCCCACAGAGAACTAAGGTTTAGCTACAGTTGTTCACTATCACCAAGAAGACAAGCTTGAACAATTCCTAACTTATAGATATTAAGATTCTTGTGTTTAACTAATTAACTAACAAATTAAAATAGTAAATTAACAACTAACGATACTGAGGGTTAGAGAAAAGATTAAGGAGGTCTAGAGTTATGATTTCCCCTATTGTCGGAATCCTTCCCGCTATGTCTTCTATAATTTCGCCTAAGTATTCTCTACCGATCATGAGCACTCTTATTGCCGTAAATCTCTCCCGAGTAATTACGACAATTTACTAGACGCACTCTCCCGAGCTACGCTAGCTGGCTTTTAATACAGCTCACTTCAAATCGCACCCAAGGCTTCGTTATCCCTAATCCCACCTTTAAACCCTCGGTTATTGATCCCTCATATACTCTGGGAGTGGTGTTGTTCAACAAGTACCTAAATATGCACTCTCTCCCGAGTTATGCATACTAAATAGGCACAGCTAATTGAGAGCTCTTCAACCAACCACAATATAAACGTAGTTGAACAAATAGAGAAAAGCTATGGCTCAATTATATAAAAACATAACAAGAATTTATCCTACAAAAGGTTCTATCAAAACTCTAGATAACAAATTGCTATTTATAATAGTATGTAAAACTACAATACTAAAAGTCATAACAAACAATGAAAAATAGGAAGAGGAAGGAAAAACTTGTAGAAGAATTCTCCGCCGTGCTCCCAATGTGTTCTTGCCTCCAAGGGTGTTGTCTAACCCTAAAGTAGTGTCTCTCCGCCTCCTTAGGTCTAATTTGTGTCCAAAATATGTCCTCCTCTTGTTCTTGGCCGGCCTCCTTTGTTTAATATAGGGTTTAGGACTTAAAATCCCATGTTTTGCACTTTAGTCCCTGAAATTTTCGCTTCCTGCCGCGGTTTTGCCGCGGTCGCGGTGGAACCGCGGCCAAACATGCCCTCTGATTCTTCAGTTGTCCGCGAGTACACTCTGCCGCGGTTCTGCCGCGGTCGCGGTTTTTCACCCTGTTCCATTTGGAATTTGGAAAAACGTAAAACATGAAAGTTGTAGCCCTTTGAGTTAGCTTTCCAACCATATATTGTGGAGCCCAAATGGAGTTCTGAGCAAAAAGTTATATCTATTTTACTGGACAGTGCGCAATATGCCTCCTCAAGTCTTCGTTCGTACTTAATTATCAAATTTGACCTCCGAACACGATCCCGGCTTAATTCCTTGAGCTTTTACTCAGACTTCAAAGCTTCAAATCACTTAAATTCATTCCATAACATATATATAGCTCGGAATCACACCTCCAAGGCATAAAATACACAATTAGTGCAAAACACTAGCGATTAAAGCGCAAACTCAATTAAAGTGCAGTAAATTCGAGTGTAATAAGCGACTAAAATATGCAATTACAGCCTATCATCAACACCCCACACTTAAACCATTGCTCGTCCTCGAGAAATCAAACTACACTTTTTTTATAGACACGACCTTTTTAAACAATTCTCCTAACTCATCACACCAAGAGTATTTAAAATAGACTAAGCACAAAAGCGTAACATCTTCACCTCAGGATTTGACTCACAAGTACCACACGTTATTCACAACTCACCCACTTACTCTAATATAGTGGTGACTGACATTACCTTTCCTTCATGAATCAAGTGCCCTCACACAACAAAAGAGAGTAGTTCCACACAATAAAATTTAAGAACACTTAGGAACTCAAGATAGAAAGAATTCACTCACTCTCAGAAATAACATTCATATGCCACGAAAGATGCACCATAAGCTTGCCCGTAGTGTACTACTCCACTAATCGAGCTCATTCAATCTTGGATCAATTAGGACTTTATTTGGTTGTAATGTAGGCTACGGGACGGGTAGGATACATTTAGATATAAGGGTGACTACACCTCCCTAAGCACTTTAATACATATACTTTAACATTCAAACCCCATACTTATGTCAAACCAAACTCCACCTTCACATCAATGTATATTACCCCATACTTCTTTAAGCACACTTACATCAAGAGCCACCACTTATCAAGGATTTTTTTTTTAACAACAATCCAGCTATTTTTTTTTTCCAATTCAAGTAGCTCTTACTTTTTCAAAACAGTGCACCTTTCTCCTTATTTCATTAGTTCCACTCAAAAGCCAAACCAACCACCCCACACTTTAACTTTTACATAGTTCATAATAATTCACGTGCTCATGAGAGGTTACAATGGTTCAAATAGATGGTTAATTCGAACAAATGGGTAAGGCTTGTAATGTGGTTGCCAAAGAAACAGGATTACAGGCTCGAAGGGGTTAACTATGATACATAATAATTAGGCGGGTAAAATATACATATCTGGCTCAACAAAGAAATGCCTATATCACTTCCTAGACTGAATAAAACTACTATTTCGCTTTGCAAACACACGGGGCAAGTTCTAGGATCAAATGCAATGCACTGAATAACGCAAAACCTTACACACACATGGCACATAACTCACTCAGGATTGGATTCATAGACACTCTAGTCAAAGCAGTTAAGCAAAGTTAAGATCATACAATTTAAGGTACTTATACAAGAGTCAAAAACTGAGCCTAAGCGTCACAGCCAAAGTACTCACTATTCTCAAGGCATAAGAAAGTCAAGAGATATTGCTTCATTTCAAAACAAAACACAATGGCTCCTATTCCCAAAAAAAAAAAACTAACTACACCCGGTTCAAATAAAACCCTTGGAAAAGAACCGTGGTTTAAAGAAAAACCAAGGGTAATTGCTACACTACCTAACAAAATAAAAAATCTTTTTGGTATTTTCTTTAGACTTACTTCCCTCAAGAAAACTGTCTAGAAGATCCGTCATCAGGAAAAGTCCAATCTTTTAAAAAAAAACACAGCTAAAGTAGCATGAAAAATCGCCTAGACAATCTCCTCACCCCACACTTAAAATTGTGCATTGTCCCCAATGCATATCCATACATACAAGAAGGTAAAAGAAACTCCCTGGTAGGCCAAAGGCCGAAGCACTAGCAGCTCATGGGGTACTCAGACTTCTCCCAGCTTGGTCCTTCGTGCGGGTACCTCACACTTAGTTCCAACCATTTCATTTGTTGGTGCATCCTTCCAATACATTTGCTTTCCATGCTCCTAGAAAATAAAAAAATTGACACTACAAAAATAATATAATAAAAGAATATAAAAAAATAAAAGAAAGCAATAAAGCTAGGTTGCCTCCCAACGAGCGCTTGATTTAACGTCGCAGCACAACGTGAATCACTTTCTGCCTCCACTTTGAACTTATGAATCGGACCCCAAGTTTTGATTCTGCTCTATGATCATGCTCCTGGGGTGGTGGAACGAATCTGGCTGGCCCAATAAAATAATGTAGTATTCTGCACTTCTTGGCCTTTAGATGAGGTGTGTAATCCCGATTTTCTGGCAAGAAGAATTCCAGAATGTAAGCACTTTGTTCCTCATTCCTTGACTCCTCAAATGGCTCGGACGACTCTATTTCCATATCATCATCTAAACACAATGTGGAAAAATGCTTGGAGTGAGGACCAATGCGCTCAACTACATGAACATTGGGACTATCTACATGAACATTGGGACTATCTACATTCTCAACACTAATGACAATAGAGTCAACTAAATATGTATCCTCAATATCCTTGGTTGACTCTAGTATCTCTTCTACAACATCGACATCCTCAAAATCTAATGTGATTGATTGTTGGTGTTCTACTCTAGCCTCCTCCTCTAGCTCATCAATTTCTATATCTAATTCACGCTCTTCTTGGATACTATTCACAATATTGGCTTGTTGAGCACTAAAAACTTCAACCAGTTGACTCATGTGAACTTTCAAGTTGTGAATAGTTTCCTCCTACCTTTCTATCCACAGTAGTAATTTACTCTGTTGTTCCAAAATACACTTTAACATATCTTCGAGCTTCTTTAGGTCAGCTTCCCTAGGTTCTTTGTTCCTATTAACTTCACCAGAAAAAGAAGAACAATCAAAGTAAGGGGTTGGGGGAAGGTAAGAAATATAAGCACAACTGTGAAAGTGATCATCTTGACCACCACACATATCACACACATTCCACACATAAGATTGACTTGGTGCACAAAACTCGCTCTCAGGAATATTTTGATAATTTTGCCCTGGGTGGTTTCCTTCACAATATGCATAAGGAGGATCAAAAGTAGAATTACCAACAACAAAATTCTCATAATTCCATGATGTCATGTTTCTCAAATAAATAAATAAAACTAAAATAAAAAAAATCAAATAATAAAATAAAAGTTCAAACTTGAAACCTAGCAATATGTATACCTACAACTACACCGTTAGTTCCCCGGCAACGGCGCCAAAATTTGATCACGCCCAACTATGCCTTATAAAAAGGACAATGCGGTCGTTGCAAGTATAATCCGGTTTACAAGTCCGGAGTCGAATCCCACAGAGAACTAAGGTTTAGCTACAGCTGTTCACTATCACCAAGAAGACAAGCTTGAACAATTCCTAACTTATAGATATTAAGATTCTTGTGTTTAACTAATTAACTAACAAATTAAAATAGTAAATTAACAACTAACGATACTGAGGGTTAGAGAAAGATTAAGGAGGTCTAGAGTTATGATTTCCCCTATTGTCGGAATCCTTCCCGCTATGTCTTCTATAATTTCGCCTAAGTATTCTCTACCGATCATGAGCACTCTTATTACCGTAAATCTCTCCCGAGTAATTACGACAATTTACTAGACGCACTCTCCCGAGCTACGCTAGCTGGCTTTTAATACAGCTCACTTCAGATCGCACCCAAGGCTTCGTTATCCCTAATCCGCCTTTTAACCCTCGGTTATTGATCCTTCATATACTTTGGGAGTGGTGTTGTTTAACAATTACCTAAATATGCACTCTCTCCCGAGTTATGCATACTAAATAGGCACAGCTAATTGAGAGCTCTTCAACCAACCACAATATAAACGTAGTTGAACAAATAGAGAAAAGCTATGGCTCAATTATATAAAAACATAACAAGAATTTATCCTACAAAAGGTTCTATCAAAACTCTAGATAACAAATTAGTTATTCATAATAGTATGTAAAACTACAATACTAAAAGTCATAACCAACAATGAAAAATAGGAAGAGGAAGGAAAAACTTGTAGAAGAATTCTCCGCCTTGCTCCCAATGTGTTCTTGCCTCCAAGGGTGTTGTCTAACCCTAAAGTAGTGTCTCTCCGCCTCTTTAGGTCTAATTTGTGTCCAAAATATGTCCTCCTCTTGTTCTTGGCCGGCCTCCTTTGTTTAATATAGGGTTTAGGACTTAAAATCCCATGTTTTACACTTTAGTCCCTGAAATTTTCGCTTCCTGCCGCGGTTTTGCCGCGGTCGCGGTGGAACCGCGGCCAAACATGCCCTCTGATTCTTCAGTTGTCCGCGAGTACACTCTGCCGCGGTTCTGTCGCGGTCGCGGTTTTTCACCCTGTTCCGTTTGGAATTTGGAAAAACGTAAAATATGAAAGTTGTAGCCCTTTGAGTTAGCTTTCCAACCATATATTGTGGAGCCCAAATGGAGTTCTGAGCAAAAAGTTATATCTATTTTACTAGACAGTGCGCAATATGCCTCCTCAAGTCTTCGTTTGTACTTAATTATCAAATTTGACCTCCGAACACGATCCCGGCTTAATTCCTTGAGCTTTTACTCAGACTTCAAAGCTTCAAATCACTTAAATTCATTCCATAACATATATATAGCTCGGAATCACACCTCCAAGGCATAAAACACACAATTAGTGCAAAACACTAGCGATTAAAGCGCAAACTCAATTAAAGTGCAGTAAATTCAAGTGTAATAAGCGACTAAAATATGCAATTATAGCCTATCATCATGGACCGGAAGGAGTATAGAATTTAAATTAATCGAGATTCTAATGCAAATATATTAAACTCGCAAACTCCAACCTCGATATCTCCTATTCATTTCCCATTAGATTTAACTTATACATGACAATTTTAATAATGTTTATACAATCAACTTATTAATTTTAACATGTTATAGCTGATATTTTGCCTTATATTTTTTAATTTACTAATCCATATTTTATAATTGGTTACCTATTCTAATTTTTTAAATGATCTGACACTATATAACATAAATATGGAGTACTATATTCAATGCTCAACCTCCAACCTCGTATCCCCTCTTGTTTCTGTCAATTTCCAACGTGTCAAAATCTAAAGTGGTTGCTGCCACATGCAGAAGTAACTACATGAAAGTCTTATAAATAGAGTAGTGCCATATTTGGTTCATCACATAAGTTATTGGTCTACGAATCTCTCTGTATGCGGAAAAAAACTCAAAAGATCCAAAGGGATATCTCATTGTTTTTGTCTGGGAAATGGAGACC
Source organism: Nicotiana attenuata (assembly GCF_001879085.1). NCBI lineage: Eukaryota > Viridiplantae > Streptophyta > Magnoliopsida > Solanales > Solanaceae > Nicotiana > Nicotiana attenuata. The sequence goes on from NW_017671679.1 coordinate 42,913, forward strand.
AAATCCCAGAATGGAAAGTTTCTTTCTTTGCCCCTGCTAGCTGAATATGATCAAGTTGATAAAGCTGAGAAGGGAATTGGATCGGACTCTGTTATTATCACTGGAAAAACCTCTTTTCTGAAAACCACTTTTCACGGACTTAATGCTCTGTCAGGTTCTTTTTCTTTTACCTTCTTTTTTTGTTTTTTCGGTGTGTGTTTGTTTTCTTTAATTTCTTTTTTTCTTTTGTGGAAATTTTCTTTTATCTTTGGTTCTTCTTAGCTTTTAATTCGGTGATATTGCTACTTTTGTGATTCGGTTCCGGGTTTTATGTGTTTGTTGGCCAACTTCTCTTCTGGCGGTGAAGCTAGGAATTTCTTCACGGCTGTTCAAAATTTAAGCAAAGTGAAAAAAATAGCTGATAAAGGGTGTTCAATATGTGTTATATACATCTAAAACATAATAATTTACCTAGGTATACAGTGCAATTTTTCGACGAAGGATGATTAGTTGAGCTCCCTTATAACCATGTGGCTTCGCCACTGCCCCAAAAAAAAAAAAAAAAAAACCCTTCCTTTGTTCTAATGCTCTTATAATTTGTACTAGCATATAAAGATTTAGTCGAGTATAATTATTGTACAGTGACTGTGTAAAAAGCATCAGCTCATCCAAAAGATAAAGTGTATGAAAAAATAAAGCTTGTTGCTTGCAAGAATTGTCCATAAAAAGTGTAATTACTAACATGAAAAGACGAGGATGTTATAAATCCATTACAACTATATATCATTATGAAACAAAATGCTTCCTTCCTTTAGAATCTTAGCAATTGGATAGAGTCTGTTGAAAAGAAAAATCCGTTTGTAATAACTCAAAGCTTCGAGCTTACAAAATTTATCTGTTCATTCTTTCACTAGAGTGCCTATTTGCTTGGTTATGACTTATGATATTCCCATCTTTCTGTTGAAGAGGTCATTGTCTCTTCCGTTGTCCTTATGTGATGAATATATGATAAATATATTCGTTTGAACTTCTTGTTTGTAAGGGCAGAATAGTCTTTATACATCAATGTACATTCTCTATATATCTCATGTAAATGCTTACAGTATTATAAAGAAATACAGTTGTAGGGGGGCAATTTCTGGAAGTGTTCTCTAATCATGAGTGTAGGGGGACAATTAAATGTGATCTGCTGAAATTTCTTGGAAAAGAGAAAGAGATTTTATGTGTGATACATTGATTACTAGTTTTCAAGAACAACTTCTACACTTGTATTTTGTTGGAGACTTAAACCTATTAGTAAAACTTTTCTCTTTTCAGGAGTAGGAATTTTGTCAACTCCATATGCGCTATCTTCAGGAGGTTGGTTAAGCATGATACTTCTACTCGTTATTGCATGTGTGACCTTCTACACATCCTTGTTAATAAAGAGATGTATGAATTTTGATCCTACTATAAGAAGTTATCCTGACATTGGTGATCGGGCATTTGGGAAAGCAGGAAGAATACTGGTTTCGGTTTTTATGAATCTAGAGCTTTACTTGGTCGCGACTGGTTTTTTAATTCTTGCTGGGGACAACTTGCATAATCTATTACCAGAGGTGAACTTTGGGTTTTGGGGACTTACTTTTGGTGGGAAACAAAGCTTTGTCTTGATTGTTGCTCTTGTCATATTGCCAACCGTATTGTTAAAGAACATGAGCATTCTTGCATATGTATCAGCCTCTGCAGTTTTAGCTTCTCTCGTTATTATTGGTTCGATTTTCTGGACAGCAATGTATGATGGTATTGGATTTAATAAAAAGGGAATACTTGTGAATTGGGGAGGATTCCCTACATCTTTAAGCTTATATGCCTTCTGCTATTGTGGACATCCTGTTTTCCCAACTCTGTACACTTCAATGAAAAATCAGAAGCAATTTTCTAAGGTAACACATTACAGAATAGACCATCAAATGTGTATAGGCGATTTTCCATGCTGACCTTTGGTAGTTTTATTGCAGGTAATGCTTCTTTGCTTTCTGTTCGCTACCACAACCTATGCATCGATAGCAGCTATGGGGTACTCAATGTTTGGCTCGGACGTGGAGACACAAATTACCTTGAACCTTCCAACTGAAAAGTTTAGCTCAAAATTAGCCATATACACTGCCTTGATCAGTCCAATTGCCAAGTATGCACTAATGATGACACCAATTGTCAACAGACTCGAGGAACATTTCCAGTCTTACAACGACGAAGGATCATCATCATTTAGTCCCCTGATCAGGACCACCTTGGTTATGAGCAGTGTCATTATAGCACTGGCTATACCCTTCTTTGGATATCTCATGTCACTAGTTGGAGCATTTCTTAGTGTCACTGCTTCAATTTTGCTACCATGCTTGTGCTACTTGAAGATTTCAGGCACTTACAAGAAGCTTGGATTTGAGCTGGTCATAATAGGCTTGACTGTGCTAATGGGACTCCTAATCTTAGTTACTGGTACATACACATCTTTGATAGAGATAATACAACATTTTTAGACTTTTTTTAGGCTGAATACATACGGAGACACTTAAAGTTGGCACGATTTTTCATTTAGACACCCGAACTTAGGGGTATTCCTTATGAGCACGTACATTACATGAACTTTATTTCCCGTCCTTTTTTATTTTTTTAGTTTCAAATCTGTATTTGCTGCTCGTCGCTGCTGTACGCGTCTACTAGGTTCAGGGGGCGCCGGCGGAACTGGGGTGTTCGTTGGTTGCTGCTGTGAGAAAGGGAGTGGGCAATCGCTGGGTGTTGCTGGTCGTTTTTAAGAAGAGGAGGTTGCTGTTTTGTGTGAAGGGAGTGGGCAATCGCTGGGTGTTGCTGTTTTGTGTGAAGGGAGGTGTGGCGGCGGTTTCTCGTTTGTGTGGAGGAGATCGTGGGCGGCAGATGGAGTTGGTGGTCGTTGTAGGCTGGTGTGGCTGACTGAGACGCTGATAGTGTGTAGGGTTTTTTGGTTGAAGATGGAGATGAGGGAGGGAGCGGCGGCGGCGGATTTGATTTCAATGGAGTGATGGCGGCGGCTCCGTTAAGGTTGATGGTGGCGTGGCTGTTGATGGCTCGTCGAAGAAGATGGGTCGCCGGTTTTTTGGGGTCTGTTCGGCGGCGCTGGTCTTGGGATCTATTTTATTTTGTTACTAAATAGATTTTAAAATAGTTTTTTCTTTTTTTTTTTAACTCAAAATGATATATATCCTTTTTTTATTTGTCATTCGCCACGTCAGCCGCGAGTGCATTGCACACACTTTGTAAGTTTGGCTAATTGTCAAAAAAGTGTCTAATTAGAACAAGTTTAGTGTAGTATAAATGCTCAATAAGAACAACCTTCAGTTTAGGTGTCTAAATGAAAGATGGTGCCAACCTTCACTTTAGTGTCTCTAGATGTATTCCGCCTTTTTTTTATTAGTAATTCAGTCGTTAGTTCTATAGTTTCGTGATAGTTGTTTCTGAAAGCGAAGTATAAACTCTTATGATCTGTGTAAGTGTCACAATGTTCACCATACAAGTAGTGACGTCATATTTTCAAGGCAAAAATTACAGTTGCTAACTCAAGATCCTTGGTAGGATAATTTTTTCGTGGCTCTTTAGCTGTCGGGAGGCATAAGCAATCACTCTTTTGTCTTGCATTAGGACACATTCCATACCCAATTCTCAAGGAATCGGAATAAATCACTAACCTGCCTGCACCTGTAGATAAGGTCAACAACGTATTATACAAGTTATAGTTAAGTACTTAATAGAAAATTTTAAAAGTTAGTGCTTTGGGTTGTACATAACAGATAATTTAAGGAATGAAAGCGTACACATGACCATTTTTTAGGTTGTACTGGAACGGTAAAATATGCATGGAGCAAGCGCCCCATCTATTGTTAGTTCCATGAGACATTAGTTCAATTAGGGCCTCAGGTTATCTAGGGGTTGCCTCATATTGCAGCAGTCTTCAACTTTGCTGGAGAATTGTATGCAAATGTTTAGAACCAAGTGCCAGTGTCACTAGGATACAAATCCAAAAGTACTTCCTAGAATTATGCCTGAGCTTCTTAGATTTTAAAAATATTGGAGGCATGACTAGTTAAATAAAAAGGTGTTACTATCCCTCACTTCAGACATTAAGGAAAAAGGCCTACCTTTACTGTGTATATCTCAGTAAGGGATCTGCGTCCTATCCGTTCTTATGTGCTATCAGGAAGGTCTTGTTCATTCAAGAAAAGCTTGTTTTCAGACAAAAGATGTAGGCATGTTTTGTCAGTGCATCTGCTACTTGGTTACCTTCTTTGAAACAGTGATTAACCTTTATTCCCATGCTTCTCACCATCATCTGAATATTCCCCACAAGTTTTTCCAGCATCAATGGCACCTTTATCCTGCCTGGTATAATTTGGACTATTAGTGGATAGTTCAAGAAAACAAAGAATCATGTTTGCCTTGTTCTCTCATGACCCAAACCCCACTATAGGTCGTGATGGCGACCAACGTCGCCGTTAGGCAAGCCAACGGTGAACTATCAGCTTAATTATTCATTTTATTATTTTTAAAATCATAACCCTTATTAAGTAAAGGATTCAATGTGTTTAAAAATCATGAATACTTAAAATATTAGTGAGATATAAAATAAAAGATGACAATATTAAGCCGAACCATATCAATCACTAGAGTATCCCCAAAATCCGGTATCACAAGTGCATGAGCATTTACTAAGGAGTACAATAATAATATATCTGTCCGAAATGTAAATAAGACGGGATAGAGTAAATAGTACGATGGAGACTCTGTAGGCTGCGATACGTAGCTTGGAATGCAACTCACCAAAAGTCTCCTCTTCAACTGCGCCTACGCGGCAAGATGACCACCAAATGAACCTGTTAGATCCTGCACATTTAGTACAAAAGTGTAGCATGAGTACGTAAATCAACGTGTACTCAGTAAGTATCTAGCCTAAAACCGGAAAAGCAGTGACGAGGGGTCGACATCGACACTTACTAGAGGTCCAATAAAGCAGTATGATAAATCATAAACGGATATGAGGCACAACAGTAGCAATGGGGTAAGACTGTAATTTACATAATCTTCCAAAATTTATTTTAAAGATATAAATTTGTCAATCTCGTATTCTATCTCAATATCTCAGATATATCAAGTGCCAGTATCAAACGGATAAGGAATACCATATAAAATGCCAGGCATCAGTAGAAGGAAAAATCTCGCGAATATTCGGTCTGCTAGCGATATAACGCACGATTATGCTGAGGTTGTACGGCCCGATACAGAGTGGTGTGTACACTACCGAGGGTCGACCGACACGAACCAGAGATGCATCTCAATATTGTCGCGCCCCCTTTTTCTCGCGAAATCGGGTTTATGACATTTGGGAAGATAACTCGTTCCCTTTTGGGAATTGGGTAGTCACCACCTAATGATTTAAGTGCATTAGGACACTTTTAGAAGAGCTTGATTTTGGATAACCAGAGATAGGGTAAGGGCTTGAAATTATTCCAAGGGGAAGGTGTTAGGCACCCCTCAGAATCCACTAGTGTGGTTCCCGGCCAAGCTATTGCTGTGACTTAAGATGCAAATAACACATAAACAAGTAGGACTTCAAATAAGAGGGGATTTTTCACATAAAGGTTAGAAATAAACAAAGTCGGGAAGCATTAAAGAGAGTTGATTTAGAAGAAATGTTTAAAGGATTGAAAAGAAACAAAGAAACAAAGGGAAGGGGGTCCTAGGTTTATTAATAATATGGATCACCCCACACAACATCCGATAATCACTCTGACGCGTGATGTTATCGCGTGGTCATCATATCCATATCTACCCTTTCGCACCCCTTTAAGGTATTAAAGCGCGGAATGGTCTCGTTTACTTATTGCATGCTATTACCCGTCCCAATCCTATCAGTCCCGGAGGTACTTGGGACTACTAATCCTAAAGGGAGGAGGTGTTGGGCTTATTTGTGGTTTCAAAAGGTAAAAATGCTAAGGCGACAAACAAAACACATATAGCAATTTGGGGGAGAAGCATATAAACACATAAAAGGCTCAAACAGACCTCTTTTAAGCAAAGAAAAGCACATGGTTTAGCATGTCTTACACGTACTGTTTAAGGGTTTGATTAAAAATTAAAAGCTGGGGCAGGCTGATTTATCACATATTTTCAGATAAGAAGTCCGAGTTAGGCTTACCTGCTGGTCGTAATTGATAAAGACTAATGCAGTTTAAAACTTTACCCTAAGGCTTGCCTAGGTGTGGGACAAAAGCTCCTATAGACATGATATCTACTGATTTCAGAAAAGAATGAAATAGATTGAATACATACTGATTAAGAGGGGTTACCAGATTATTAAAGAAAAGCAAACTTTAGCAAAAGTTACAGGTTCTGCAAGCATTATTACTGGTTTTAGACTCATATGCGAGTGGAAACGTTTCAGACTTGGTTGATAGTTCCTATAGGCATGCTTTCTACGCGTTGTTGATATTAAACACTTTTATAGATATGAAAAAATGCAGAAAACCTACAACATGATATCTAGGTGTTACATTTTATTACGAACGTGACATCTGATTATATTTTTGGTTATTAGGACCTATAGACAAGTTTGCCTAGTGAAAAGCGGGTATGCAAGAATCAGAAGGGACCTATAGGCATATTTTCTACATGCGTGTGCAGAAGCTATAGACATAATATCTACATGAAAGTGCAGGATCCCTATAGTCATGGCATTTAAATGAGAATGCTGAAGTTCTTATAGACATGGTAACTAAATGAGAATGCAGAAGTCCTTATAGACATGGTAACTAAATGAGAATGCAGAAATGCTTATAGGCATGTAAAATGCAAAAATATTATAGGCATGGAAACTACATGAAAAATGCAGAAATCTTATAAGCATGGTAGCTATATGAAAAAATGCTGAAATTAGAGATTCCTATAGGCAAGTTATCTACCCTTTTTACATGCATGGTTACCCCTCCCTTTTCACTAACCATCCCCAAAAGTTTATTACAAAGTTATTACAGTCCAAAGAAAATAAAGAAAATACATCAGAAATTGAAAATTACAACCAAGGAGAGCCTGATTCAGACTTCCTGTCAGAAGTATGAAGTAAACTAACTCCAAAGATCATGATTTCAAAGCCTTTCTCTCATTTGGGGTGTGTCAGAGTTCCCTAAGAGCCTCACATGAACTCCGGACAGTGCTTACACCCAAATACATTATCAGATTAGGACATAGTGCAATGTGGAAGAGCCAACCCTCAAGTGTCAAGTTCAGAGGGAACTCAGGGTCCCAAGGCAAGGCTCACAGGAGGGGGGCAGAACCTAGGAACTAAGAGAGAGTGCAAGTGCAGGATTCTGAAAGGGGAAAGGGGAAAGGGAAACAGTTCACATTGATACACATATGGGCATAGGGAATGGGGAGATAGTAAAGGAAAAGCAAAGGCAGGCTGGTGGGGCATACTCAGCAATGAGGAATGCTGGCCTACCCCATAAGCCTGTTAGAATACATT